>NC_143129.1:20671212-20971590 GCF_059928025.1 Delphinapterus leucas
TCTGATCATGAAGGAGAACAAATATAATCACCATAACCCAAGCCACTAGGGCCATAGAGTGGCCACTAGGGCCAAGCCACAGAGTCACTAGGAGACAGAGAATTCTAAAAACTTCAATATGTGAAATAGAGAAATAAACATTCTAAACCAGAAGAGTCAGCACCAGAGTTCACACTGGAGTTGAGAGTGGAATAAAGAATGAACAGAAAAGGGCAGAGGGCAGCAAGGACCCAGCCATGGCAGAAGTCAGACAAAATCACCCCCCTGAAAGTCAGTTCCTCCCTGAGTTAAAGAAACAAGCAAGCAAGTAAACAAACAACAACAACAACACTGAGAACAAAATATTGGCTACTGAGATATTCAAAGAAAGAGGCCTGAAAGGGTCCAGGAAAAGAAAGAGCGATCTGTGGAAGGCACTGCTTCCAGAAGAAAGGGAAGGCGCTACAAGGAGCCCTATCTCTTAGCATCAGAGAAGGAAGCAAACAGGAAATTAAGAGTTCTGAATTAACAAAAGAGAATCAGAAAATCAGAAAACACACAAATCAACACAGAGCGCACCATCTATCACCATTCACAAAAACAACAGGATGTGTCTCTCTTGAACCAAAAAACCTACCCCAAACCTTCATCCTAACTGATACACCATTGGTACTGCATATTCAGCAAAAGGTAAGACATTTCAAAATGACTGGAAATTATCATATAACATCCTTATACAGCTACTGTAAGAACAAAATGAAATTGAGAATCAAAACATTTTAGCTGAAGAAAATTCTTCCCTCCAAAATCCAAGCACAGAAACTATAATTAGAGGAAACTATAACACAGCTCCCCAGCATGAATACAAGAGCTGCTAAAAAGCAATTACAGATATGAAAAAAAAATCTTGAACCAGAATTTCAAATTCTCATAACTGACATGGATATGCAGAATATATAAAGAAATCCTACAATGAAATCCTACAACTCAATACATTTTTTTCAAAGAGGAAATGAAACTGGCCAAGAGGCAAATGAAAAGATGCTCAACGTAGCTTAATCATCAGGGAAATGCAAATCAAAACCACAATGAGATATTACCTCACACCTGTCAGAATGGCTATCATCAAAAAGAACACAAATAACAAATGCTGGCCAGGATGTGGAGAAAACAGAACTCTTGTACACTGTTGGTGGGAGTGTAAATTGGTGCAACCACTGTGGAAAACAGGATGGAGGTTTCTCAAAGTACTAAAAATAGAACTACCATATGACCCAGCAATTCCACTCCTGGGTATATATCCAAAAATAAATAAATAAATACATAAATAAAAACACTAATTCAAAAAGATACAAGCACCCCAATGTTCAAAGCAGCATTGTTTACAATTGTCAAGATACTGAAGTAACATAAATGCCCATCGACAGATGAATGGCTAAAGAAGATGTGGTATATATACAATGGAATACTACTCAGCCATTACAAAGAATGGGATTTTGCTATTTGCAGCAACATGGATGGTCTTGGAGGGCACTGCGCTAAGTGAAATAAGTCAGAGAAAGACAAATATTGTATGATATCACTTGTACGTAGAATCTAAAAAATACAAAAACACTAGTAAATATAACAAAAAAGCAGCAGACTCACAGATATAGAGAACCAACTAGTGGTTACCAGTGGAGAGAGGGGAGAGGAGCTATATAGTGGTGGAGAGTGGGGGTACAAACTATTGGGTATAAGATACGCTACAAAGATACATTGTACAACACGGGGACTATAGCCAATATTTTGTGATAACTGTAAATGGAATGTAACCTTTAAAATTGTATAAAAGAATTTTAAAAACTAAAAAGTTTAAACAGTCATGACCAACAAACCCTGATGTGTGAATAATAAGCTTCACAAGGAAGATGCTCAGTTTCATCAATCATCAGGGAACTGCAAATTAAAACTACAATGAGATACCATGTTATACTCACTAGAATGGCTAAAATTAAAAACACTAAATTCTGCTGTATGTAAATGTTAAGATGGAACAACCATTTCAGAAAATTGCTTGGTATTTTCTTACTAAAACATAAACGTAGCCTATGATTCATTCTGTGGCTTGTCTTTTCATATTCTTAGCATCTTTTGAAGAAGTTGAATTTATCATTTTTGAATGGATAGTGTTTTTATATCCTAAGAAGTCTTTACCAACATCAAGGTCACCAAGATATTCTCTCATTTTTCTCCTAAAAGCTTTATAATTTTAGCTTTTATTTTTAGGACTTTGACTCCATCTCAGATTAATTTGTATGTATGATGTGAGGTAGGGATCCAGCTTCATTTTTTCCATATCACTCCAGATTATGCAATATCATTGGTGAAAAGATTGTGCTTTCCTCATTGAATTGCCTTAACTTCACCAAATTTAATTGACAATGGAAATTTGGGTCTATTTCTAATCTATTTGTCAGTACTTCACAAATAATACAATGTCTTGATTTTTGTGGCCTTATTTTAAGTCATGAAGTCAGATAGCATAAGTCTGACAAGTTCATCAGACTATATTCAATCTTGTTTTCAAATATTCTAGACCTTTTGAATTTCCTTTTAACTTGTAGAATCAACTTGAGAATTTCTTTAAAAAAGCTTGCTGGGGCTTCCCTGGTGGCGCAGTGGTTGAGAGTCTGCCTGCTGATGCAGGGGACACGTGTTCGTGCCCTGGTCCGGGAAGATCCCACATGCCGCGGAGCGGCTGGGCCCATGAGCCATGGCCGCTGAGCCTGCACGTCCGGAGCCTGTGCTCTGCAACGGGAGAGGCCACAACAGTGAGAGGCTCGCATACCGCAAGAAAAAAAAAAAAAAAAAAAAAGCTTGCTTGTAATTTTGTTTGAAATTACATTAAGCCTATAGATTGACTTGAGGGGAAGGACTATTTTAACAACCTTTTGTTTATCATCCACAATCATTATAAGTCTTCTCATTTATTTATATTTACTTTAATTTTCCTAAGTCATTTTACAATTTTGGGTGTAGAATCTTTTCACTTATTTTGTTAAATTTAAGTATTATGTTTTGGATGCTCTTTTAAATGCTACTTTTACACTTTTTTCAACTATTATTAGTATATTTGATTAATTTTATCTAAGTTTCTTTCTTTTTATTTAATTTTGTTTCAGTAATTTTTACTATAATATGTCTAAGATGTGATTTTCATTGTATTTATCCTGTTTGAAAGTCACTGAGCTTCTCTGATCCATAGGCTGCTGTTTTATCACAAAATCTGCAGATTTATCAGCAGTTGTTTCCTCAAATATTTTTTTCTGCCTATTTTCTCTTTGTCTACTTCCTGGAAACCTGTCTCCACGTAAGTTAGAACTCCTGATATTATCTCACAGGTTACTCATCCTGTTTTTCTTTCAATCTTTTTTCTCTTTGTTTTCATGTGGTTATTTTATAACTATCTATGTTCAAATTCATTAATCTTTTGTTTTGCACTGTCCATCTGCTGTTAAGCTCATCCAGTAAAGATTTTGAACTTCTTTTATTTTATTCCTTTTAGAGCAATCATTTCTCTTCTAAAATGCTGTATTCTCTTTATCTACTACATGTATTTTTACCTTTAAATTCTTTAGAATATTTATAATATTTGCTATACTATTTTCATTCTAATTTTAATAATTTGGTCATCTGGAAATATGCCTCTATTGACTGTGTTGAACTGAAATTGGGCTCTAATTACATTGAGTTCACTTGTGATTATCCCAACTCCCAATGACTGGTGATGTCATTGTTTTGATTTTATTCATATTTAAACTGGCAGGAGATTGTAGATTTTTTGGTTCAAATTTGGATTCAATCCTTTCATATCTCTGGAATCAATCACTGGAAGAATGTGTAGGAGTCCATTTCTAGGCCCTCTTCAGCAGATACTTTCTTGGCAAAATATGAGTGGAGAGCATAATAGGATTTGGGAACTGACTACTTGTTTTGGCATTTGGACTTCTTCTAGATCTCATGTCACGTCATTAGGGCACACTGACAGTTGACAGCTGATTTCTTCTTGACTCTGAAGATTTTCCCTATATATATATCAGGCTTATACCTCTGGGACCAAGTACCCACCCTCAGATATAGAAAGTTCCACAGCTCTCTCTTCAACTATGAAACACTTGTTTCTTACTAAAATTCATTTTGTCCAGGCTTTTCTGCATTACCTGCTCTTTGATAGCCTCACAGAAAAATATATTTATTTAGCCTAGATTTTTCTTGTTGTTACCATCATAGTGAAAGTCCTTCTCACTCTTCTACCTCCAAATTTGAAGCAGAAGTTTCTATTAATTTTATAAGTGTTTTTGTGGGAACAGTAAAGCAACTGATTTATATATAGATCCAGTCACTTGTAGACTGTTCTATTAGTGACATATTTTTAACAGATTGTCTTGGATTTTATAGGAGATAATATTATCGGAAAATGATTATTTGATCATTTTAAGTCCAAGTTTTATAATTCCTATTTCTTATTGCATTGATAAGACTGCTAGAACAGTGACATGTGACAGCGACCATAGATCTCTATCTTTTTAGTGCTACTTCTATATTTTTCTAAAGATTGATATATTTATCCACTTATTTGTTCAACTGGTGAATCACCTTTATATTGAAAAATTTTCCTTGTGGCAAATCCTGAATCTCTCTTGCTTGAAAGTATGCCTATATTTTCTAAATCTATACTTTACGTATAGATAACTATGGTCCTCTCATAAGAATCCTTCAAAAATGTAGAATAGCTTTTAGGTCAGACATATTTTCCTTTTAACCTTCAACTATAGGGGTAAACATTTTTCTCCCTTTAGAAATAGATATTGATCCACTGGTTGGGAAAAGTCAATCAAATATTACATTAAATTTAAAAACCCCAAACCAATTAACATGAGATAACTTTTAGCAGGAATAAAAGAATACGAAAACAACAACTTACTTTAAAATATTTTAACTTGTAAACATAGAGAAAATTAAATAGACAATAATTTAAACATAACTTAGTTCCATTAATTTACCTTTTCTTTCACCAAAATATACTTTTTTTCTGAGAAATAAAGATAAGAAAGGCATAATACTCATCTCATATAGAACTTGTTCTACAGTAGATGGGCCAAATGAATACAAAACACTACAAATGACATACTTAAAGAAGGATATGCAATTCACAGATGTTAAATAGCCAAAAAAAAAAAGAGAGAGAGACTAACTGTTAAAATGAGGGCAGAGCAGCATATGTGAAAGTTCACAGAAGCTGTGATGACTGAGCTGGATTGTGAAGGATGAATTATAAGTTAGCTGATGGACAATGTTGTAAAGAGCACATAGGGCTTCTAAAGCCAAGTGACAGATACAGATAAACGTTCATAAAAAAAGAAGATACTGTAGTAGAAGACAGGCATTTTCCCGAAGCTTTTTAAACTACTGTCACAACCAGTATCTCTCTTTCTTGTTGACTTTAAAAAATATCTGCTAGAATTTAGCTTTTACAGTCTGCCTAGTGCCTCTTCCTTGTATTGTAGAAGGAAGTATCAAACCAAAACACTGAGATGAGGATGAAAGGTACTAGAATCCAGTGTTATCACTAAACTCTCCTTCAGATGCATCACTCAACCAAATCCATTGATCCCGATGCTAAGGATGTGACAGTCAACAATTTTTTCAAATCCTGCTAGGAGCCATATGAAAGAAACAGGTATAGCCTGGGATAAGAGCTACTTGTCTCTGACATAAGCCACATTGTTCATCTCTCATTCAATAGAAAATTCCAATAGAATAAACAAAGATATGACTCAGTTTTAAAACAAATCTATGAGAGATCAAAGGCGCCTTACAGATCAGTATATTAAATTGGCCAAAGATTTATAAAGAACTGCTGTAAAACAACACAAATTAAATATGTTAATGTAATAGTCAAGGTGTATTTTGTCAGGAAATTTACTGGGGTGTGGAGAATGGAGTCTTGATGCATGAGCTTCTAAAATTAAAATAACTCTTCACATAAAATTAATGCATTCTACTACATAGATATCTTCTTATCTTTGCCCTCATAAAGAAAGCAGAAATCCTTTGGCTTCATTCTAAAATCCCTTCTGCTTCATTCCCACTCATACCACTTGCTTGGGGATGGATTTCTAGTTGCCTGTTTGGTACATTAGGGAATGTAGAAGTTCAGTCTCATATAGAAGCAACTCTAGCTGTACAGCTTAATTTGAATTATGCAAATAAGTTCTAAATTGGAAAAAAGTTTTTCTTTTTACTTGACTGCCATTAGATGGTGCTAAAAATGTCTCCATTCATAAAATATTTATGGCTAACCAGCCCTATAAATACATGAATAACAAAATCTTCATTGACTATAGTTAACAAAACAACAATTGAAAACTTATCTGCAAATTATAGAAATGGCCTGGAATTAATCCCCAAATGGCTAACTCTTTATTAGAATGCCAAATGTGTTATTTATTTAAATATGTATTATTTCTTAATTTTTAAACTTAAATTGTTTTTCATCTGCTTACTACTAAAGAACTTGGGAAACATTAGAGCAGCATTCTAAAAATTACATTGTAAATGAAGATTAGGATAAAAAGTAGGGAAATACTAGAGAAAAATAAGAATAAAGAATTTTACTGTGTAGGAAGTTTTGAGAAACAGTAGTTAACCCTAATCTTTATAAAACAAAGAATGC
Organism: Delphinapterus leucas; assembly: GCF_059928025.1. Classification (NCBI taxonomy): domain Eukaryota; kingdom Metazoa; phylum Chordata; class Mammalia; order Artiodactyla; family Monodontidae; genus Delphinapterus; species Delphinapterus leucas. The sequence goes on from NC_143129.1 coordinate 20,677,910, forward strand.
TCTCTTTCATCTTTTAAAATAATCCTCCAGGGCTTCCCTGGTGGCGCAGTGGTTGAGTCCGCCTGCCGATGCAGGGGACACGGGTTCGTGCCCCGGTCCGGGAAGATCCCACATGCCGCGGAGCGGCTGGGCCTGTGAGCCAAGGCCACTGAGCCTGCGCGTCCGGAGCCTGTGCTCCACAACAGGAGAGGCCACAACAGTGAGAGGCCCGTGTACCGCAAAATAAAAATAAATAAAAATAATCCTCCATTTCAACCTAGGAACAATTAAAAACTGTGACTGCCTGAATGTCACTGTTATAAGGACCAATCATGCTTTACAATCTCCAAATGATAAGTACACAAGGAAGAATTATCACCAGATACTTTCTGAAACATACATAAGCCAGGATGCTTATTTCCTGTACAGAATAGGCCTCAGTTAATAGATGTACTGGATTAGGTGATCTCTAAAATCCTGTAGTAGTGTGTGACTTTATAAATTAATGAACTAGAATTTTCATCTAATTGCCTTTTCAGTTCTGATTTTATGGCAAGAGACTTCTCAAGTTGCTTATCTTCCTTTCCATTTCATACAGATAGTCTTGCAATCACTGTCAGGCAACTATTTCCACTGCCTTAGATACTTGGAATCTTACTCTAGGTTTTTGGGGCGGTTTTAACATCTTTATTGGAGTATAATTGCTTTACAATGGTGTGTTAGTTTCTGCTTTATAACAAAGGGAATCAGTTATACATATACATATGTCCCCATATCTTTTCCTTCTTGCGTCTCCCTCCCTCCCACCCTCCCTATCCCACCCCTCTAGCTGGTCACAAAGCACCGAGCTGATCTCCCTTGCTATGCGGCTGCTTCCCACTATCTATTTTACATTTGGTAGTGTATATATGTCCATGCCACTCTCTCAGTTTGTCCCAGCTTACCCTTCCCCCTCCCCGTCTCCTCAAGTCCATTCTCTAGTAGGTCTGTGTCTTTATTCCTGTCTTGCCCCTAGGTTCTTCATGACCTTGTTTTTTTTTTTTTCGATTCCATATATATGTGTTAGCATACAGTATTTGTTTTTCTCTTTCTGACATACTTCACTCTGTATGACAGACTCTAGGTCCATCCACCTCACTACAACTAACTCCACTTCATTTCTTTTTATGGCTGAGTAATATTCCATTGTATATACGTGCCACATCTTCTTTATCCATTCACCTGTTGATGGATACTTAGGTTGTTTCCATGTCCTGGCTGTTGTAAATAGAGCTGCAGTGAATATTTGGGTACATGACTCTTTTTGAATTATGGTTTTCTCAGGGTATATGCCCAGTAGTGGGATTGCTGGGTCGTCTGGTAGTTCTATTTTTAGTTTTTTAAGGAACCTCCATACTGTTCTCCATAGTGACTGTATCAATTTACATTCCCACCAACAGTGCAAGAGGGTTCCCTTTTCTCCACACCCTCTCCAGCATTTATTGTTTGTAGATATTTTGATGATGGCCATTCTGACCAGTGTGAGATGATATCTCATTGTAGTTTTGATTTGCATTTCTCTAATGATTAATGATGTTGAGCATTCTTTCATGTGTTTGTTGGCAATCTGTATATCTTCTTTGGAGAAATGTCTATTTAGGTCTTCTGCCCATTTTTTGATTGGGTTGTTTGTTTTTTTCATATTGAGCTGCATGAGCTGCTTCTAAATTTTGGAGATTAATCCTTTGTCAGTTGCTTCATTAGCAAATATTTTCTTCCATTCTGAGGGTTGTCTCTTCATCTTGTTTATGGTTTCCTTTGCTGTGCAAAAGCTTTGAAGTTTCATTAGGTCGCATTTGTTTATTTTTGTTTTTATTTCCATTTCTCTAGGAGGTGGGTCAAAAAGGACCTTGCTGTGATTTATGTCATAGAGTGTTCTGCCTATTAGTTTTTAATTTTATTTCTAGGATGAACCCTGAAGTTGAACTTTCATCAAAGTTCTTCATCTGTGTATTTCAAAATTCTTCACCATTTTTTTTAAAGTTGGGTAGTTTGTCTTTATTATTGATTTGTAAATTCTCTTTTCATATTAAGGGTATTATTTCACTGTCTGTCACATATGTTACAGTCATTTACTTTCTTTTCTTACAGATTTTTTAAATTAAAAAATATTTATTTTACTGTGGACAGATATTTTTAATGTTATTTCTATTATAAAAATTGTGTAAATTTTTATGTATTAAAATTTATTCTTTTCCAATAATGGTATATCCTCTTCTGTTGCTTTTATAATTAGGTTTCCCAACTAAAAATTTGTTACTTACTTACATTTTCCCATTCATTTCCTATATTTACCATTATATTCCATTTGTAATCTATTTTGACACATAGCGTGAGATAGCGATATATCCAAGTTTTGCTTTTTGTTCCTGGACATGTAAAAATAATGCATTTCATGAGGCAGGAACTTTGTGTTATTCACTTCTGCATTTCCACCACCTTGAACAATGGCTGACACATAATAGATGCTCAAAAATATTTGCTGAATAAATGTTTAATGGCTGCAATCCCACCTTTAGCATATTCTATTGACTCAATACCTGTACTTTCTATTTAGTTCCACTGATATATTTTTGTAGCAGTAGTATCTGATAATATTTCTAATATCTGACAATTTGTTCTTCCTCTCAGTATCCTTCCCTTCTGTTTTTTAACTACTTCTCAATTCGTTCACTTTTTATATTAACATTAAAATCATTATTTTGAGTATGTTTTCTCTTTTCCTTAAACTGATCCTGCACATGTCTTTTTAACTTTATACAAGATTTTACATATTTTATTGCCATTATGAATAAGATCATTTTTAGATTCATTATTACTGAATCATAGAAAAATACTTAGTACATTTGTTTTTAATCAACCATCTTACTGTAATGTTATTATCTATAATAAGTTTTGGCGTTCTCTCCTTTTTTCATATATATGCTTATATTTTCTGGAAAAAATAATTTTGTCTACTCCTTTCCAATAATCCTACCTCTTAATTCTGTCTTAATACATGGGCTATATTTTCCAAAATAATATTAAAAATCAGTATAGATGATAAGCATTATTTATTGTTCCCAACTAAATAAGAATTGATACAGTGTTTTAACCATTAAGGTGAATGGTGAATGTTGGTTTGTCCAGTTATCATCTGTTTTAGATTACTATGCTTCTTGCTGATTTTTTAAACACTTTTTATTCCTTCTCTCAAATTATATTTCTTGAGTTATTCTGTAGAAGGTAGATGGACCTAAACATGAGTATGATGCATCTCAAACATTTAGGAAACTTTAGGCTAACAGAGTGTGTAAGAGCAAAGAATGTTTTCCAAAGGAAGAATCGTTTTAGGTGACTAGTAAACCACAGTTTCTTGGAATTCTCATGGAATACCCCATGGAAGGAACCACCAAAATAAACACTCTATTATCGAAAGCAATTAATAAGTCAAATGCTGTAAAATGTAACCAATGTCACCAAAGAACATCTAAGATGATTTCCTCTTCTGAGTAGCTTTATCTTAATTACAAAAATATAGACCTATATTGCATGAAGTTTTAGGTAAAAATGCTTATACACATACAGAAAAATAGATCTATTTATATAAATCTATCTGTCTACATCTGTGTCTATTTATCCATCCATCCAACTCCAGATTATCCCAAATTGCTCTTGCACACCAAAATATTTATACAATCATTAATAAAAAATCAGAAGTTTACAAGAAAGATAAGTATATTATGAGGAAGATATCATTCTTAATTAAAAAACACTTCCACTAATAACCAATAATTGTAAAGTATCATCCCTCCCCTTTATACATACTATATACATTCAATTCCAAACACCTTAAAGTTATATTTCATCTATTACATAAATACACTCCACTTTGAGCTCATTTTTGAAAATTGTTGTGTGTTGGATTGAAGTCAGATAATGCAAAATATGACTGAATGCCATTTAATGATAATTGGACTGTGAATTATAATCAACATAATACTTAATCATTTTATAGAGCAAAAAATAGAAAATTCAGCATGCATTTTGGTTTCCTGAAACAAATAATATGTTTTACCTTGACCTCTTGTAAAATGGTTGACATTTTAACAAGTGACTCTAGCAAATAAAGTGTTTAAACTTAGGTTAAAGTAAAAGGTAGTTATGAAAATATTCTTTAATAAAATGAATTTGTACCTTTTTTTTTTTTTTTTTTTTTGCCGTACACAGGCGTCTCACTGTTGTGGCCTCTCCCGTTGCGGAGCACAGGCTCCGTATGCGCAGGCTCAGCGGCCATGGCTTACGGGCCCAGCCGCTCCGCGGCATGTGGGATCTTCCCAGACCGGGGCATGAACCCGTGTCCCCGGCATTGGCAGGCGGACTCTCAAGCACTGCGCCACCAGGGAAGCCCTAGTTTTTGTTTTTATACAACTGAAAAAGTAAACTTTTGGACATATATCTATAAAGCGTATCAGTTCTACTTTCATATATTATACCTCACAGAAGATCTAGGTGCATGCATATACATATATAATTCATATATACAGTTGCACATATACATGCACACATATGCATACACGTTTCATTGAGTTACATTTATATTGATTCATGTCAAAAAAAGGGATTTCAAAAGTTTATTTTAATATAAGTATACAAAATGTACTGAAATATGCTGTTTTATTTTGTAATACAAGCATCAGGATAAAACAATTAAATTCCACTCACTTGCAGCATTAGTACAATTTCTGAGTGACCTTGACCTTGAAGTGATTTAGTGTCTTTCATGTCAAATCTAACGGTTGAAAGTGTTCAATGACCCCAAGCAGCATTAAAAAGAATCTGCTTTGGAAATTCTACACCGAAGCCTTTCTGTACTAACAATGTCAGCTGATCCAAGCAATTGGACCAATATTAAAACATATTTCAGGCTCCTTTGGAGCAAACTAGAATCCTAAAATGTAATCAAATGAGAACAATTTCTCATGTTGCACTTTCAAATAATACATTGTTAGCTCAAAATGAAATCAAAACGTCTACTTCTGATTCTGACCCTACATTTTGAAGAGAACGCTATAACCACATTACGGTTCTTCAAGAATCCTGTCTTTAAGAGTAAAGGAATCCAAGAGGAAGGAGCTGGCTATACTTCCAACTTTGTGACAAATGAAAAACAAAAACAAACAAACAAGAAGCATCCCAAGGGCTTAGGGGCCTCCTGTAGGTCAACACTTAAACACACATCTAATTTTGGCATAATCACTGATTATGGAATCACAGTCACTGAAGGTTCATGGAAGCCAATTTAGAATAACCATGAAACCCATGGCCATTCCACCCCTGTCCTACCCCACTTTATCTTGCTTGTCAGAAGTAGAGCAAGGGTGGGGAGCTCTGCTGGCTGCCTAGATTACCTTGTCTGTGGTAATCTTCTACAGCTTGGGCAACCACGGTGTGTTAAGGATCAAGTGTTTTACTACAATGACATTTTGGGGTACTTTCCAGAGGGAAAGGATATTTTACTAAAAGGGACCAGTCTTCTCCTTCCAGGCCAAGGAATAGCTAATCTACAAATGTGATCAGATTGCAATATTTATTGTCTCTAAAAATGTGTTTTGAAAATACTAGAATGCCTATAAATGCATGCCGAATGAATGAAAGAGTAAAATTTCATAATCCTCTTAGCAGCCCATGTCATTGTAAAATCACTCTTACTGTCATGAAGTGAATCCTTATATGTAACTGAGTCCATTCTTACCACAACTTGATTCCATTTTCTTTAGTTCACACTATTGTAGGAATTGAGAACAACAGATTTGCATGGTAACAATGCATGTATTTGAAATTGGTTACCAAATCATTTCTAATACTTTATCACCATAAGACTAAAATATGAGGTAAATTCAATTCAGTAAAAATAAGTTAAACTTGTTTTTAAAGTCAGAGAAATGTTTGCCTGTGTGCAGACAAACCTGTTCATGAACGAACATTTTTGTTTTAATCAGGTAATATAATTGCATAGCTTCTCAATTAAATCACCAAAAACATACTAACCACTTTTGGAGAAGTATTGAGAACATCAGAGGGTAAAAAGGAACTGACGGCATCTGCCATGTACTTAAAAGAGGGTTCAAGGTAGGACCCGTCCCTCTCCCTGGCTAAATAGGAGGCAGCTGCCTGGCCTTCACCCTGTTCTCCAAGTTAACAGCGTTGCAAGAGTTAAAACAATCTTTCTTTTTTTCCTTCCAAAGGTCCTATATCATTTTGTTAAGATATTTCTTTGGTGTAACTCCAAAGAAGGGGAATTTGGTATTTGGCTTAGTGATTAAAGATAGATGGTAGAGTGTACTGCCTGGATTCAAATAACAGCTCTAGAACTTAATTTATATGTGACCTTGGACCTTATTTAACCTTTCTGTACCTAATTTCTTCATGTATAAGTGGAGATAATGATAGTTTCTTCTTTCACAAAATTCTTGGGAAGATGAAATAAGAAGTTAAAGTGTATAAGGTATTTAGAACCATTTGGCCCTGTATAAGTACTAGCTATTATTATTATTATTATTATTATTATTATTAAAGTCCATTGATTTTTGCTTGCTTTGAGATGCCCTTGATTTGGTATTAACAACAGAGGGCTATATTGTACCTTTATTTTACAGTTTACAAAACAGAAAGCTTGTAATTAGACACATCTTGAATACCTGCCCAACTCCAAGAAAGAAAGTGTCTTACAAGTTGAGCAATCTCAGGGCTTCTCTGGGAGAACAAAAGTCTCAGCATCCTCATCGTACAAGTTTCTCAGAGTCTAACTTCTCACAAGCACACACAGTCCTTCATTATACGGAAATATATTTCTGTGTAAAATTACAGTAAGTTTTTACTCTATTTAAGAAATGTATATTGATGACAGCTACATGTAAAAGAATGAGATCAGAACATTCTCTAACACCATACACACACAAAAAAACCTCAAAATGGAATAAATAACTAAATGTAAAGCCAGATACTGTGAGACTCCTAGAGGAAAACATAGGCAGAACACTCTTTGACATAAATTGAAGCAATATTTTTTTTGGATCCATCTCCTAGAGTAATGGAAATAAACAGATGGGACCTAATTAAACTTAAAAGCTTTTGCACAGCAAAGGACATAATAAACAAAACAAAAAGACAACCTACAGAATAGGAGAAAATAACTGCAAACAATGTGACTGACAAGAGAATTAATCTCCAAAATATACAAACAGCTGATGCAGCTCAATACCAAAAAAAACCCAAACAACCCAGTGAAAAAATGGGCAGAAGATCTAAATAGACAATTCTGTAAAGAAGGCATACAGATGGCCAAGAGGCACATGAAAAGATACTTAGCATCACTAATGATTAGAGAAATGCAAATGAAAACTACAAAGAGGTGCCACCCCACACCAGTCAGAATGGCCATCATCAAAAAGTCTACAAATAATAAATACTGGAGAGGGTGTGTAGGAAAAGGAATCTTCCTACACTTTTAGTGGGAATGTAAATTGGTAAAGTCACTATGGAGAACAGTTCGGGTCTTTCTTAAAAAACTAAAAATAGAGCTACCATATGATTCAGCAATCCCACTCCTGGACATATATCTGGAGAATACCATAATTTGAAAAGATACATGCACCCCAATGTTCATAGCAGCTCTATTTACAACAGCCAAGACATGGAAGCAACCTAAGTGTCCATTGACAAATGAATGGATAAAGAAGATGTGGTGTATATACACAATGGACTATTCCTCGGCCATAAAAAGGAATGAAATGATGCCATTTGTAGCAACATGGATGGACCTAGAGATTATCATACTAAGTGAAGTAAGTCAGACAGAGAAAGAAAAGTATCATATGATATCACTTATATGTGGAATCTAAAAATAGGATACAAATGAACTTATCTACAAAACAGAAATAGACTTACAGACATAGAAAACAAACTTATGGTTTCCAAAGGGGAAAGGTGGGGGAGGGATAAATTAGGAGTTTGGGATGAACATACACACACTATTATATATAAGATAGATAACCAACAAGGACCTGCTGTAGAGCACAGGGAGCTATACTCAGTATCTTGTAATAACCTATAATGGAAGGAAACGTAAAAAAAAGAATATACATATTTATATATATAACTGAATCACTTTGCTGTACATCTGAAACTAACACAACATTGTAAGTCAACTAAATTTCAATAAAAATTTGTAAAAAAGAAATGAATATTGAGTGTCTCTTACAGACAGTGCACATTATTGGGGACACTAATATGGAAAAGATGTGACAACTGATGAGCCCCCAATAATTTAGAGTTTAGAGAAAATGTTTGTTTTTTGTTTCAACCTTTAATCAACATGTTTCTTTCTTGCTTTCCCAAAATCCAGGCCCAAAACCATTCCTGATCTCCACATTCTAATGGGACATCCCCTTGCTACCTATGACACCAAGCTTTAATAATGAATGAACCAGTTCATCCTTTTACCACCTTTTAAGGACCTCACCAACAGGTCCCTGGAGTAGAGCTACAGGAAAAAAAAAAAATCTCTACATGTATTAGAGTCTTGGCTGTGTTCAATTCAGGACAAAACAAAAATGTCTCATTTCTCCATTTATTCAATTTGGTAATGGTCTGATTAAACAGTTCTCTAGTGCACTAAAACCCATAGAGGTGAAATAAAATATTAGAGGCAAATGATTTTACCCAATGATGCATTTTCTCTCTATTTCTAGGTCTTCCCTTTAAAAAATAAATAGAAAGCTGGTATACTTCAGTAGAATTTACTTGCTTAGTTTTGTAAGTACCAGTTGGCTAGACTAATATAATATTGTACAGATTATATATAAAGACCAGTTTTCCTCTAAATATGTTGCTTTAAATTTCTACTACAACTTAATTTCACACATGTCCATTTGTGTGAAAGATGATATATTTAAATTAAGTGAAATAGTCTACATACAGGATTTTAAAGAAATCTTAGAGAGATTTTGACAAGACTCCTAGTTAAAGAAAATAGAGCATGAGTACCGCTTTATTGCATTTATAGAGGCTTTTCTCCTTAAAAATAGACTATCCTTTGAAAGTCTGTTAGCAAATCCACTTGTCCCACAAATAGTCATGATTCAAGCCACTAACAGTGCCATCTGTTGATAGCAGTAATGCTGATTTGTTTGTTTGTTTTCTACAGTGCTATTTTGTTCCTATCTGTTGAAATTCTTAGGTGGAAAAGAGCTTCTCTACAACATGGTCATTTTCAAGTCCAGATACCACAGGACGGATTCACTTTGCCTCCTCAAGACCTAGCCAAGAGCCTGGTACCTAGTATATATTCATTTGATTTTTAAAGAAAAAATAAAATCATAAACATTTTCTTATTGCAGAGGAAAACAAGCACAAGAAAGCTGATATACACTTTTTTTCCCCAATCTTTCAAGATTGCTTGACCTGCAAATGCAAGTTTTGTTTCAGGTATTATAAATGACTCTTGACATTTGACTACAAGACAGAGAAATAAGTCATTTAAAGTCTAGAACATGGGCTTCCCTGGTGGCGCAGTGGTTGAGAGTCCGCCTGCCGATGCAGGGGACACGGGTTCATGCCCCGGTCTGGGAAGATCTCACATGCCACGGAGCGGCTGGGCCCGTGAGCCATGGCTGCTGAGCCTGCGCGTCCGGAGCCTGTGCTCCACAACAGGAGAGGCCACAACAGTGAGAGGTCTGCGTACCGCAAAAAAAGATAAAAATAAAAAAATTTTTAAAAATAAAGTTCAGAACAGCTAATAAAGCAGACTGTATCAAATAGAAAAAAAAAAGTGCTTCAATATGACTAAATAAGAGGGCAAGAACAACAAACAAGACTTTTACAGTTGTACCTTCCAAAAGACTATTGACTATTTCATTATCTAACGTGTAAGATATGACAAATAGGTAGTTTTGTTGAAATACGTGGAATTAAAATGATAGTATCTTATAAAGTATTGAATATTGACTTAAGATGGTAATACAGTGAGAAGGGGGCATAGTATGCAACTTTTACGTCATTAGCAGCAGATCCTTTAATTATTTGTTGAAGCCAATAGTGTATATTTGCTTCAAAACAAATGTGTAATGTACTGGTCAAAGATTGGTATAATTTAAAGATTTTTCATTGTAAGACTAATAATATTATATTAAAGCTGCTGAAAGATTAACTAGGTTAAACTAAAAGGTTGAAGGAACTTACCTTTCGTAATGATAAATTTATGAATAAATGAATAAATGGAAAAGTAGAGAATATTTTATGCCCTAAATTTTAGGATTAAGTGAAAGAGGAAGTCACCTTGATTTAAATTTTGCTGTTTTTTCCCCTATTCTAAAACCACTCATTTGATACCTGTTTTTATTTTATTTATTTTTTTGCCACCCTATTATACTCACCACTGGTAAAACAAACAGGACATTTTAGCTTTAATCTTCTTACTACATAACCCAAATAACTTCAGTCATGTTTGCATTAATGCTGCATTAATCATGTTGTTGCGTATTAATGAGTTTTCAGGCTATGCTAATTACTGTCATAGATTCTGCAGCAGCCCATTAAATATACAAATTACAGAATTAAAGAGCCAGAGCTCTTCATGATTAATCTCTAAATGGAGAAAAACTAATGATGTCTGTACAAAGTTTCTCTCTACTTTTGGCTGAGTGAGCCCAATGAACAATCAATTAGGCTATTTGAGGAATAAGAATAACATATTATAGAATTTTATGTAGATGCTTCATTGTAACTGTGGACATTGCTTCAGAGTTCATAAAAATTCGGCACCCTTTATCTGTCCTGTTCTAAATATGGGTTACCATGTTGTTCCATATTGAACACGGTTTGGAATAAGGTAAGTTCATGCTGAATCCATTCTGATGAGGATCTAAAGGACCCAGAGGGCTACATGAAAAAATATTTTGATCTAAAAGGGCCTGTCACACCAAAAAGCCACAAACACAAACAAAGAAAATGTAGGGTTGTCACAGAGCAAAGCCATAATGTTACATGAAGTCTGCATGAGATAATGGAGTAAAGCTGCCCAGCACAGCAGATCAGATCTGGAATGAAAGGCAGAACCCGATGTAGGTGTATTTACATAGGTGGGTAGGTAGTCTGAATACCCAGTTGAAAGCTCAGGGAAAAAGTATGTTCTAATTATATGGGTTTGTATGGGCAGGGCATAACGATAAGCTGGTACTCAAAACATGCCACAGATACATCAGAGGGGCACAGGCTAAAGTAAAAGGAAAAAAAGATAAGGCTGGAATAGAGAGATTTGGACAGACAGACAAGAACAACCGTGTTCATCTGTGAATAGGTAGAACTTGGAAGGCCAGACAAGGTAGCACAATTCAACACAAGGGCCTTGTGCATAGTAAGAATCTAAAGTCCCAAGAAGAACGCATAGTAGGTTTTAGTCTCAGAGGGCGGCCTAGTAAGAGCCAGACAGCAGCACAGGTTTTAGGGTACCAGGCAAGTTTCCAAGAACACAGAGGAGTCAATTACCAGCACTAAGAAAGAAGACGAGAGGGGTGGGTGTGGGTCTTGGGAAGGTGCTAGGAAGTTCTTTGTCAAAAGTATGCACAAAGTCAAGGTCAGATTCTTCAGTAGGATTGACTTTCTGAGAATCTTAACACAAGAGTCTGCATCTTGTAGGTGAGTTCAGCACTGGCCCCAGGGACTAGGGGATGGTGAGCCTCAAGGGAGAGGTCATGTGGCTCCAGCCCTGGCAAGAGAAGGGCCATGGGGTATAGGAAGCGGAGAATTTACCCGTCTACTGCTAGGCAATAAACTAAGGAAAATCATTTTCTATCAAGGTCAAATGTGCTAATGTAATATGTCATCATAATCTTGGCTATGAAATAGATCAGAAATTTAGTTTTATTTGATAGAGTGAGATGATTGATACTGACAAGAGGAAAGCAGAAGGAAAATACCTTTCCCTGACAGAGCTCTCACCCTGTGACACATTCTGATCTGAATGCTTTGGAAATGTTATGGTTTTTTTCACATTTCAGTTATCCCCATTATACAGGTGAGAAAATTGAGGCCCAGAGAAATTATCCAGTATGAGAGAAATGCTCTTACCAAAAAGGAACTGACATTTTCTAAAAAATCTTTTTTTCTTCTCCTTAGTAAATGGCACAGTTCTGTTGAGCACGGGGGCTCAACAACAGATCACTGTGGGAAATACAGTATGATATAAACAGAGTGGAGAGTAAGTTCTTGTGTATGTGTGTTGAATACCTGTAAAGCGGAACCAAGCAACTGAGGGGAGAGCACACTGGCTGGTCATATTCAAGGGCCAGTTGATGACATTTATCTATAACACTTGTTCAGGCAAGCCTATGAGCCTCTGCCTCCAAAGCATGTCCGAGCACTGTTGCAATGCCTGCAGGAGGTGTGCAAATTAAACCCTAGAAATAACCAACCATGGATCTATTGTGCTGCTTTCCTGGCTCTGGTTTCAAAGCTATATTTCTCATATGCATTCCCCTGTTTTCCCCATTACTGGAAATTTCTGAAAACAGGAAGAGTTACCATGTTTCCCAAGTCATTTGTTTTTCCATCAGTTGCTATATCACCGTGCATACAACGGAAACTCAAGCAATGCTTCTGACTTACAAACTCAAATGCAGAATTATTAGAGAAAGACCAAGATTCAAACCCAGGAACTTAGAGATGATGTATATACCCACACAGAAAGATGAGAGCCATAGCTTGGGTAGTCAAGTTAAATATAAGTTAAACACTTAAGAAAGATATTTTTTTCCTGCTGTAAGGGCATGACTTGTACAGAATAGAAACTGGTTATATATTCTTTTCTTACAAGGAAGCAGTACGGTGACCTCATAGTCCTATCTTCATCTCCTACATTAATGACTCCATGGCTAGAAACCAGGCTTGACTAAGTTATATAAAGAAGACCTTCTCAATATTCTAGATTTCCTTTCCCACACAAAGGTAAGACATCAATCAGAGGTGTTCCGTGTATCTTTTAGACTGAACTGCTAATGTTCTGGGTGGTAATTTAAATAGAACCCTTTTGTCTGCTTTAGCAGCAATTGTATAAACACAATGTTGCCGGGGCAGAAAGTAATTAAATTCATAGAGGAAAGAAACATGACTTGACCTGGATAAAATACAAATACATCAAAATTAAAGTCAGTGTAATGAGCTGAAACACTGCAAATTTAGACAACAGCACATTAGCCAAAGCACAGAAACCCCTCTCAGGCAGTATCAAAGCTGACAGAAAACACAATAACTTGGAATTCCTGCAGCAAGCAAGGAAGTTTATTGATTAGGTACTGCATATACTAAATAGGAAAATAACTTAAAAAAAAAAAAAAAAAAGCTAATGAATGGCCCAGAGAAATACAATAGGCCAAACTAGAAATATAACAAGAAGAAGAAAGGGGGTAGAGGAAAACACTTCCAGATAGGACTACAACAAGACAAAGCAAAGCTCAGCAAAAAAAAAAAAAAAGAAAAAAGAAAAAAAATAGAACAATTCAAGTCAGAAACTCAGCAAGAAATGCAAGTCATGGCAGAAATATAAGATCAGGATAAGAGCATATTCAACCTAACCCCAAGTTTTCAATCAGAACAACAAACTCAGCAACAAATCTGCCAAATGCTAATGATTCAAACAAGGAGACAATAATTGAAAGTAGGAAATACACCACGTCTCACCCGGTAATGTTCACAATGCCATTTCCCCTCATTATTCTTGACATGGTGACCTTCTCCTGAAGAGACACACCAAAAACTCAGTATAATTAAGGGTGACCAGTGTAGAGAAGGGTTTTTCTCGTCTCTACGGAAAGACTGTGGATAGTAAGACCTCATTTATCTGGCATCACCAGGTTACAAGGCATTCTGCCTACCTAGGTTTCCAGTTAGCAGGAGTTCATTCCTTTAAAAGCAAAATTATTGTAAGTCTGGCACTAAAAATTTTATAAAATGTGTCACAAATTTCCTTGTTTTCTAGAATATGGCAAATATGCTTTAAGCTTTCTGTGATTCAACGTGCTCACATCTAACCAACTATTTTTATACTGTCTCGGATTAGAATGGTATCTTCAGGAAATCTTGAGCCTTAATATCAAAATGGCTCCAGATATGTAAGAATTAAAAAGGATATCTATGTTTTCTGAGGATTTGGTACCATTGAATAAGGTTTTACTTCAACCAATAAACAAAACAAAATTCATAGATTCTGTTAGGCAGAAAGATCATTAAATATCATCTTGCCTCTAGGCAATATTTGGGTCCATTCTCCTACCAGCGAAGTCCCTATTAGCTCTCTTCTCTCTACCCCTGGTACCATGAACTTCCAATCTGCCATGTTCTGGAAATAAGATGTTAGAATTTTCTCAAAAGTTAGAGAAAATTGGGTACACACATAGAGAAAATTAGAGTAACTGTAAAGAACAAAATGAGTGAGGAAAATTACACTGGGTAATGTAAAAGTTTTAGTAGGTGAGATTCAAATATCTATTTTGATAACTCAATGGACTTTTTGCCTCAAACCACATTTTTCAACCATATTCCAAATAGTCCAAGTTGTTGTAGAAATAGCCTCTGATAAACACATTGTTAACTTATCGGTGATTTTTTTTTTTTTTTTTTTTTTACTAATGGTTTCACTTCTTCAATCTTATAGCCATGGGAAATCAAATATCAAGACAAAGAGATGTGGTAGAAAAATCACTAGACTGGAAATCCTGACTATCCATGTGGATTCTACCCCTGATGTAAATAAATCACTGTAAATAAATCTTGGCCTCTGTTTCCTCATCTGGGGAAAGAGGGGTGGGACTAGTTGGTCTCTACCACAAGGCTTAATTCAATTAAATGTTTGGCGTCCCGTAGACTTCATCTGAGAAGGGCTTAGGTCTTTCATCACTATGAGACAGCTGCCAATTCAACGGATTCAAAAAGCAAATGTATTCGGCTAATTTTTGCAACTTTGGAAATTTACATTAAAAAATGTGTTTGGGATTAACAGATACATGCTACTGCATATAAAATAAACAACAAGTACCTACTGTATAGCACAGGGAACTGTATTCAATATCTCGTAATAACCGCTAATGGAAAAGAATCTTAAAAAGCATATACACACACACACACACACACACACACACACACACACACACACATATATGTAACTGCATCCCTCTGCTGTACACCTGAAACTAACACAACGTTGTAAATCAATTATACTTCAATGAAAGTTAAAAAAATGTGTTTTGGTGCCTTTCCCCTTGTTAAATTAAAAATGCAATGTAATGATTACAAATACATATCTATTTTTAGAAGACTTCCTTTCAGAGTCCTGCTGACTGCTCGTAGACCGATACTCTTACAGAAGAGAGTGACTGTATGCGCGTGGAACAGTTGTAGGAGGTCTTCATTCCCCACATTAGTAGCTGTTGTGTGTCAGGCATTAGTCTAAGCATACGTATTCTATCGTCAATCCTATAATAATTATTTTATCCCCTTTTAATGTAAAAGAAAACTGAGGCCAAGAGATTGTCTAAGTGAAATAAAAGTTATTGCTTTTAACTAGCCTACAAAAAATTCTACAAAAAAATAATAATGCCATGTAACACTCATAATACATTTGATCCATGATTATCTTACCAAATTTGGTTAAACAATTTTACTTAAAGTTGAAACCTTTATTCCAGGCAGTATTTAATTTGTCTAATCTGTGGGGGTAGTTATCATTTACAAAACTATGGTTTCTACTATAAGAGATGCAAAGTCACATAGGAAATGCATTTCATGATCATGTGATTAGCTGGAATAAGTTCTGATTCTATAATGTTTGAAACGGTGACTCCATACATTATAGCCCTTACCATGCCAATGATTACCAACAGCACTGCAGAGAAGCAAGTGCAATAATTTTCAGATGTAATGACCTTAGCTATGGATACATGTCACTATAGAGGCAGTTTGCATTAAGAAATATTTTAAATGCTTGGGTCTCTTAACAGTCCAAATTATTACTGTGAACTTTCTGAGAAGCACTGAAGGTCATAGTATTTTTTTTTTTTTGTATGAACAGTGTATTTCAGAAGAAATAAACGGGTGAGGGTGAAAGGAGGGAAAACGTTAGGCTATAGTTGAGTCCTTTATAATGGCATGAGAACTAGAATTCTGTTTTCCTAACATCAGCCAGTCTTTTCACAAAGTATTTATTGGATGACCGAGATGTAGAGAATAGTGTTCCCTTCCAAGGAAGCGAGTGGGGGGTGGAGAACGATCTTCTCGGCATCTCGTTGGACTATGTTTCCTGTGAGTGAGTTTGAAAGGAAAGGTCACACCATATTGAATCATCTATATGTATTCACTGAGATGTCTGTTATTGGATCCACTTCATCTGTCGTGGCCAGCCTTGGCCATACTTTCTCTTCTTTATCTGATTTGTTTCATGAGAAAGCACTTAGGACAGTGTTACCACCTCTATGGCTGGCACTTATACAGAAACCTTCTAATATCCATCTGTGCTGCCTGCCACTGACAAAATAATAAAGGTGATTCTGGAAAATTACCCAAATGATATATCATTCCTCAATCTAAAACTAAGAGAGAGGATGCAAACAAAGCATCAGTGAACCTAGAAATCAATGAGTGAAGAATAAGTATCAAATAATTCAAATGAAATGCTGTTGTCGCAAAACTGTCAATTACCCTGCCTTCTTTTATTAATTTCGCTTTTATTTGTAGGACGGTTTCTGTTCCTCTCTCTGGAGCCATTAGAGAGCATCAGCACGGCAGAAGAAGGATTGGAAAAAAAACTGCCAACCAGATTTGCTATCTACAGTCTAAGAAAAATATGCTGATTCAGAAGTCAGTGTATATTTAAACCTTCTGTAGTGGTTAGCCCAAAAGATGCAACTCAGGATGAATATACTCAGGGACTCTGGAAACTTTGGAGAACTTCACTGTAACCTAGAAATGAGATGGGGTGTTTACTGTTGATAACTTTGGGTCCAAAAATTTGAATAGCACACTGAACAGTCTGGTAAATCGTCATGAGGAGAATTATTTAGATAGATCTTATTAGGGTGGAGACCTTACAGTCAAATAGTTTTCCAATTTTATTCTTCATTTGTTTTGATGAGATAATATTACATAGTTAAAAACTGAGTAAATATCTACCTGAGCCCAGTACTGCAGTAGGTCCTTTTTCAGCTAATTTATTTAATCCTATAAACAACTGTGATTTGGACATTGTTCTCCCTACTTTAAAGATTAAGACACTGAGGCTTCGAGTGTTTAGTCCTAAAGGTATAAAGTATGGTTCTGAATCCATGTCTTCTGACTCAAGTCCAGGGATTTTTTTTTTTCTTTTTTACTGTAAGACAATTGGCTATTTACAAAAAATTAATGTAGCACCCTCCTGTGCAAACATTGACTAAACCCCATTTGAAACAAAGTTAGATGGAAACACCTCTTCCTATCTTTCAAAAACTTACAAGCCTTACCTTTCCCAGAATCATCTCCTACTATTTTCCCACAAAATGGGCAAAACAGCCAGTAAAGGACCAGTGCTTCATCCAAACTGATCGGTTTGCTATTTCTCAAACTTGCCCTTTGATTTCTCATCTTGAGGTCTTTATGCATGGCTGTCCCTCTCCCTAGAACACCAGGCTCAATCTATTAGTATCTTTAAAAATTCACCTGTTTACAGATTATCTCATTGCCATTTTCCTTCTGAAGCCCCCTTTGATCATTCTCATTGGATATAAGTTGTGTTAATAATAATAAACACTATGTTTGTTGTCATATGTCAGGTACCCTTCTAGATGCTTTACACATGAATTTCTCTCATCGTCACAATGGCTCTACCAGACAGGCATGGCATTTACCATCGTAACCACCATTTTATTCATGACAGAACTGAAACGCAGAGAGGGTAAGAGAGAGTTAACGTGAGATCACGGGCTTAGTGAGGTGGTAACAATGGAAATTGAACCCAGGGAGTTCAATCCAGGAATCTGGACCAGAAACTCTAGAATCCAGGGCTGTAACCCCTCTACATATCACCTCTCATTCCTTTGACTATGATATGCCATATTTTATTTTCTGTGTTTATATATTATTTTTATTATCTTACTTGTCTTTCTAGCCCTTTGACCTGGGAAGACTGACCTTTCAAAAAAAAAAAGAAGAAATAAATTTTCCTCATTACTCTCATACTTACAACATTCTGTTTTCTTACAATGATCCATCCAGTTGCTTTATCTTATGTCCAACTCCGTTGTTTAGAGTCAGAAGCAAAGGACATATACTGTACATGTCGTGTCTCTTACTAGTATTTGTGCACTATAGCACTGAGCATCTGACAAATTCACCATAGCTTTTTGTGAGATTGGGCTGCTTTGGGAGATGAGAGCCATGAACTCCTGCAGAGCCGGCCTTAGACAAACCATCACTGATGCACCATCCGTTTCCAACCCTGCTTTTTATGGCCTCCACCCTTTTACTTCACTCGGTCCCCACCCTTGGCTGTCAAGGTAACCAGATTCACTGAAATATTAGAGCTAAAAAGTTAATGATAGCCACTATCTAGTCAGTTGATTTTGTTCTCATTGAAGAAACTGGAGCAAACATAATTTCCAATATAGTTAATGTCAGTGGCCTGGCTGTAGCCCTACACTGTACCATGTTGTCCTCTGCTGGCCTGGGAATGTTCATAATGGTACTCCACTTGGAAATCCCCTGGGATGTATGGCACTTCAGAGCATCTTTTCCTCTCCCCTTAATGAAAGCCTATTCTCAACTGCTTATAATCCAGAAAGAGCAAAACGTCTAATCCATGGTAAGATGTTAAAGACTGATAAAAGCTTAGTGTGTTTTCTCTCCCAGAGGGCTAAGAATTCAATTTTAATGGGGAAAACATATCTTCTTCCTCAAATTCCCAAAATGCTTATATATAGGACCCTGCTAAATGCAACATTCAGATAAATGTAACGGTGGGGTTACGGGGGAGAAAAAGAGTTCCAAGGTTAATGAAGCATAGAAAATACTCATTCTTTTAAATTCACGGTGACTATCTACTTGCATGTTAAATAACCTAAAAAATCATGCAACAGCATTAACAAAAGTGACAATAACAACAAAAATCAGGCTACCTTGATATAACACAATGCGTTCCAAATTTATTTCAGCATATTAAATCTATTTTGCATTCAGACCACTGGAACAGCAGTTTGGGAAGCACAAAATATACTCTATTGGCTAAACAGCTTGTGTCAGGAGACCAGCTCTGTTACCCACTGAAATCACGCCCAGCTGGGAAGTCTCAAGTCTGTCTATTTATAGGGGTAGCTGAACTCGGGGAACTGACACAAAAAAAGACACAGATGGAAGTCACCAGAGATGGGGGTTTGTGATGACCCTCCAAATAGAGAAGCTCTATTAAGCAAAAGGGTTTCAAGGCTCAGAAAACCACAGTATAGGATACACGGCTCCTCGACTGTGATTGTAGACTGATGATCTCTTCCCCCAGCTGAGCAATCAGAAGCTGAGGAAGGAGGAAGATGGGCTCAGGCATGAAAATACAAGGCAAGATTAAACATAAGCCCTTTTTCTAGGGCTCAGGCATGGAAATGTAGGACAATATTTATCCCTATATAACGCTCTAGAAACCTACTATGTTGTTAACTTAAAAGAGAAATTAGCACATAGGTCTATCTTTTTTCACATCTTAGAAAAATGAAAAAACTCTTCCTTTCAGGGCTTTATGTTGATTTTCATATTATTGCTGAAAATATGAATGATTACCATGTATATGTCTGACTAATTGTGAATGATGATAATCAGGAAATCTCTTTTCTTTTTTCAGTAAACTCGCTGATAGCTTAATTCCTTCTTTCTTATCCCTTTCACAGAATTGTGGATTTATGGAACACTGAATATTATGATTGATTACAATATTTGTATTACAATGAATCACATGATTGGATCTATCATGTTGCTTATAGGATATCTGCTCTGTCTTGCCCATGAACACTAAGGCAGAGTTGTTTTGACTCAGAAATACTGAGAACTATAAACAAAAACAGTTTTCTGTGCTTTGTAAAAACAACTTTTATGAGACTCAAATTATAACACCTAATATAGAGAGCTATTCATTTCTAAACCAAAACAAAATATGTAGAACATAAAAGTTTTGAAAATTCCTCCCATATTTTTCTATCCTTTATGAAAAAACATGAAGTCAAATTACACATACAGTTTGATGCAAGAGTGATTTCACATGAGAAAACCTTTAAAGTATATCCTAATGGACATAGTCAAAAGTAATGAAGAGAACAAGAAGGCAAATTTAGGAAACAACGTCAATTAATTAATATGGAGAGGCTAGCAGTGTCTCAGGGAGCAGAACAGGGCAAGAAATACTCACTTTAAAAAAGTGAGAGGGAGAGGCCACAACAGCGAGAGGCCCGCATACCGCAAAAAAAACAAACAACAAAAAAAAAACAACTAAAACAGAAAACCCTGAAATTCCAGTTGAGGCAACTGTATTAGTCTGATAAAAGGATTTCATGGCAATTCGTAATTAAAGGCTTTCAATATAGTGCATGTGGTTTCCTATGAAACCAGTTTTGTCAAAACAATTCAAAATCTATCCTTGAAGAGGAGAAATTTTAAAAACTAGATAAAAATTGTCCACCCAGGGCTTCCCTGGTGGCACAGTGGTTAAGAATCCACCTGCCAATGCAGGGGACATGGGTTTGAGCCCTGGTCCGGGAAGATCCCACATGCCGCGGAGCAACGAAGCCCGTATGCCACAACTATCAAGCCTGCGCTCTAGAGCCCGTGCTCCGCAACAAGAGGAGCCACCACAATGAGAAGCCCGTGCACTGCAAAGAAGAGTAGCCCCTGCTCGCCACAACTAGAGAAGGCCCGTGTGCAGCAACGAAGACCCAACACAGCCAAAAATAAAAATAAAAAAATAAATAGTCCACCCAGTGGACAAGCTTTTTATACGGTACTTTTTTTTTTTTTTTTTTTTGCGTTACGCGGGCCTCTCACTGTTGTGGCCTCTCCCACTGCGGAGCACAGGCTCCGGACGCGCAGGCTCAGCGGCCATGGCCCACGGGCCCAGCCGCTCTGCGGCATGTGGGATCCTCCCAGACCGGGGCACGAACCCGCGTCCCCTGCATCGGCAGGCGGACTTTCAACCACTGCGCCACCAGGGAAGCCCTATACGGTACTTTTTTATCAACGTTGAATGCAACTCAGTGTCAGTATTTGTGGCTGAAAGGCGACATTTTGTCCATAAAATGGATTCTATTGCCTTCAGAAAAAGCCAAGTATGTTCACAAACCACTGCTTGACTTTATTGCAATGAAACAGACACTGTGTCTGTAAGAATTCTGTAAGAGGGGTGTCAAGAGTGAAGTAAGTCAGACGGAGAAAGATAAATATCATATGATATCGCTTATATGTAGAATCTAAAAATATGGTATAAATGAATCTATTTACAAAGCAGAAATAGAGTCACAGATGTAGAAAACAAACTTATGGTTACTAAGGGGAAAAGAGGGGGCAGAGGGATACATTGGGAGATTGGGATTGACATGTACGTACTACTATATATAAAATAGATAACTAATAAGAACCTACTGTTTAGCACAGGGAACTCGACTCAATACTCTGTAATGACCTATATGGGAAAAGAATCTAAAACACGAGTGGATATATGTTATGTATAACTGATTCACTTTGCTGTACAGCAGAAACTAACACAACATTGAAAATCAACTATACTCCAATAAAAATCAATTTTAAAAAAAGAATGGATGACAAGTAAAGAGCTATGCTAAAGTGAGGTGGTGATTAAGGGTGATCCCAGCCCAATAACACACAGGCATATGACTTTAAATGACTTAGTTTAGCTGTGGTTCTCTGGCCAGCAAAGGTTGTATCCTGAAAATGGCGAGTCACAACCTAGCCACTGGGATAGCTGTATCTGATTCAAAAAAAGAGATAGAGTACTGAGAAGATGAAACTCGTAGTTGTATACCATTGCCATAGTTACATAACAAAGGCAGTCTACCATGAATATACAGCTTGGAGCCTGAGATTTAAATACCCTCCTCTAAAATACACTACCTGTATGACTTTGAGCAAGTTACTTATCTTCTCTGAACCTATCTTACACATTTGAAGAGGGGATGAAATTAAAAAGTGCAAGTGAACCGCTTAGAAGATTGTTGGGAAGGAAACTAAGCTATTATATCTAGCATAAGATTTCCATGATCAAGAAACTGCAGTCTACGTCCAGTGACTTGCTGCCATATTAACTCAACCCTTTTCTCTACACATAATCAATTTCACTCTTACTACGATTTCTGATCTCAATGATAATAAACCCATGCTGACTAAACAGTCACCGATTATCATCATCAACAAAAACATCATAGATGTTAGAGCTAAAGGGGAATCCTAGTGATTATTTAACTGTAACTCTTACATTGCGCAGTTAGAAAATGCACCAAAAGGGAAAATGACTACTGTCAAGGAGCGACTTTTCCACTGGGCTTGCACACATATGAAAACAATTGAACAAGACTGGCACTTATTCAATATTAAGCCTTATCAATAAAAGCATAACGAATAGCATAAAAATAAATGATTAGAATTTTTGCTTGTTAGGATTCAGCATTTATAGTCCAAGATTGATCTTCTTAAGTTTTGAACAATGAGTTTCTGTCAAAGCTACTATTAATGGTTAGCTTTTAGGATATCCATGAAAAAAAAAATCCACAAAGTCCAGCATTCTATATATTTAAGGGATCATCATACTGTAATAGCTGTGATGACAACTGTGTATCTTTGATTAGTATAAAAAAATGCTCTTACATATTAGGACAACCATAAAGTCACATAAAAGAATGGCGAACAACAGCTCAAGTTGGTGAATTTGGTTGTTGCTATAAATGTACTAAAATCAGCAGGAGTGGATAAGAAAACCATTATCTCCATGCTCTTAAGGTCTCAGCTGAACCCAAGCATTCTGAGAGAAACTTAAAGCAAGACTGCTGTGCTATCTCTACAAATATAAGAAATGTCATGCAAAGATAAATTGTCCAATTAATTATGTTGCATTTTCCAGGATCAATTTTAAGTAAAAACACACATCTCTGATAAAATATTAATTATTAGAGTTTTTGACTGGTCATTCATTTGCTTTGGTTATCATACCGGGCCACACTATGTTTACAAATTCATAATTTTCTGTTAAATAAATTAAATATGAGGAATTTGGTGGGGGTGGGTTGTATTTCTTTTGGATTAGGTTATCTCCTCCTGGACCAAATCAATTCTTTACTTTCTCATCAGTTATGCAGAGTAATTTTTAAGGGTTGAATTGTATCCTCCCAAAATTAATATGTTGAAGTCTAACCTCCAGTGTAACTTCAGAATATGGCCTTATTTGGAAATAAAGTCTTTACAGACATAATTAGTTAGGGTGAGTTCATATTGGAGTAGGATGGGTCCCTACTCCAATATGACTGGTGTCCTTATAGAAAGAATGCCGTGTGGAGACAGAAACATGCACCTAGAAAGAACATCAGGCGAAGATGGAGTCAGAGATCAAGGTGAGGCATCAGAAGCCAAGGGTTGCTAAAGCTTGCCAGCTAACTACCTGGACAGTACTTAGCTGGGGAGAGGCCTGGATAGATTCTCCCTCACAGCCTTTAGAAGAAACCACCCATTCTAGCATCATGATCTTGGACTTCTAACCTCCACAACTGTGAAACAATAAATTCCTGTTGTTTAAGCCACCTGTTTGTAGTACTTTGTTATGGGAGCCCTAGCAAACTACTGAT
Organism: Delphinapterus leucas; assembly: GCF_059928025.1. Classification (NCBI taxonomy): domain Eukaryota; kingdom Metazoa; phylum Chordata; class Mammalia; order Artiodactyla; family Monodontidae; genus Delphinapterus; species Delphinapterus leucas. The sequence goes on from NC_143129.1 coordinate 20,701,813, forward strand.
AATACCGGAATAATTATAAGAATAAATACTAAGTTGTGTCAAGTACTGCCACAAGTGCCATAAGATATAACAATATGTTTTGCACAATAAATTATTTTTTAATTTAGAATGTTAAGTTTTGAGATACATGTATGTACGTCCTGTAGCATGTGATGTACGTACGCATGTATATCACATGCTACAGGATGTACATATATAGCATAAAGTTTAAAAAACAAGGGATTAGTCAATGCAGAGTCATGGCTACAGGACATACATATATAGCACAAAGTTTAAAAAACAAGGGATTAGTCAATGCAGAGTCATGCCAGAGAGAAATTATCATATAATTTATTTTGATTACGACTTGCATGTCTATTGGATGAATGATCCCGCTGAGAAGTGAGAAAGAGCTAGATGTGAGAATAATAATGTATAAAAACCTCAGAAACGACAACTCTGACTTCTTAAAGTTGCTGACCCAATTTTTACAACACTCTTTGTTGGCATGTAAAATATGTTTCTTTGAACTGGGAAATTATGATCATCTGGAGATATGAGAGGGTCAGACTATTAACTCAAATTTAAATAATGAGTGACTATTTTGCCCTATTCATTTTATGTACAGCATTTTATTCAGGGTAAGAAATTATATGTTTATAGAATCAAATGGCAATCAGTTTACCAGAGCGATCTGTCCTCTGTTCTCACATGTGGACAAATTTTGCTAATGTGGTTGGTTTACATCAATTAAAGATAACATATTTGGGATGTAAAGAGGAAAAAGATGAATGTTTTAATATAAAGGGGGAGTCAAATCCACTGGTAAAACATTTATGAAAGCCTTACAGGTTTATTCTAGTTTCTTTTAAGTAATTTCCCAAAAGAAAACTTTTTGCGTGTGAGATATAGAGAAACCGTGATTATATCAGAGTCAGATTGTTATAAGCAAATCGTATGAAAATTTTAATCTTATACTGTTACCAGACTATAAATGTTTTGAAAGCCGCTAAGATATATTACTAACCTTTGCATCCTGGTGTTTAGGATAATGGCTTATACTTAGCAGACCTCACAACAGATTGTTGCTCAAGTGAGCCAATCAACACTTTGTATTGCTCAAAAATGCAGCATCCAGTTGAATAGAGGCAAAAAAAAATCAATAGTTTTGGCTCAGCATGTTAAAAAGCTCCAAACCTAAAACAAAAATCCATTACCTTTGTCTTCAGTTAAAGAACCACCACTGTTATGTAGTCAGTGCAGCTACTGCTCCAACTGTAGACCTTTCTCATGGGTGATGAGCTTCAATTAATTTTATCATGCACTTCCCCGAGGCCACAGGGAGAAGATCTCGCCACAACGTTTGTTTCTGCCTTTTATTTTTCCTGGCATTTTCCAGCATACCAAGTCCTCTCTTTCGGCTCACCCTTGGCTTTTTATTGACCCTTTTATTGACTTCTACCTGATCACTTGATGGACTTTTAATTTTTATTCGTCTCTGTTATAGCAATAACATGTAGATGTTATATAACCTTATTTTCTCCCTGCTTGTGACTCAGGGCAGAATACCCTTCTTTGATGAAAGGAATGGGCATGGCTTTAGTGCAGTCATCAGCCCAGAAAGGTTTCAGAAAGACCACGCCAGGCTGGGATGGCAAAAGGAGAAAAGAGGCAGGAGACCAAAACAGTTGATGAGTTTTCCTCGTTAAAATTCAATATAAGTAAACTTAAAAAAAATTATATATATATCAATATACGTCACAGATAAATACAAATATTTTGAATGAGCATATATATATACACATATATATATATGTTCTGCCTCTTGCTAAACCAAACCTACAGCCACCATATCCCCCCATCACCTTAACACAAATTGTAGCCCGCTTCGTCAGAAGCACCCCTACTATGTTTGCCCCATCTTCTTATCTATAATATTCCTTATTATTTACATATCTTCTAATTCTGATTACCCTCCCTCTTTATTCCTCCTTCATCTTCTCAACTTCAGTATTCCTTTAATTACCAACTGCTGAGGTATATCAGCCAAGGTCAGGAAGCAAGTGTGGGAATTCCATCTTCCAATGTTCTGTCCATTTCTGCTTAGATCAGACTCTCAATGTGCCTGAAATTGCTCCCAGGGGTTTACACTTGCCCATGTCACCACTTTGGAACAAAATTCATCTCCCATACCCCAGACACGGGCTTTTAAAAAATCTTGAAGTTATAATGGACCCTTGAGTCACAGCTGATTCAAGGTAATGATTTTTTTTTCCCTCTCTATAGAAAAAAAAAAAGATAAAAATTCATTTTATTTCGTTCTAGTCCTAGGACTGCATGCCTGTGTATCGCTGTTAGCTTACAGATTGTTCAATATGCTTGATGATAACACTAATCACAGTCAGTGTTTTATCACCTGGAAAATAGACAAAGCAAGATCCTGACTTAGAATAGACCACAGTGTTGATGTTTATTTAGTCTTCCTAAACTGTACTTCTAAATAGATTCAGCTCAGTGACTTCAAAACCTATCAGCCAGATTTTTGATAGTATGATCCTGCTGTTCAGTACTTTTCCTGAGTTCTAATTTACACGAGCATGGATCTGATTACATGCTTTACCTTAAAAAGCTCTGCAGAGTCATGCCCTATCTCTTTACTCTTCTCAACTTTGGGGAACACATACACAAAATTAATTAGAAGGTAATTAACTCACTTTATGAAAAATTCAAAACCAAATTCCTTCAAATAGGGCTGCTTTAAATGTATTCCAAATAACACAGAAAAGTTATTCTAACCCATATCAAATGTGATCAAAGACAATTTGAATTTCTTAAGATGAGGTTTAAAAATGATCATTTTAAAATAAACCTAAGAAGATATAATTTCATTTTGGTGAATCAACAAATAACATGGATTCCTGCTCACCTGCTGAGCCCTATTAGAATGTAGTCCCCATGAAGGCAGGGATTTTGTTTATATTGCTCCCCAGAGCCATACACAGGGCCTGGCACATAGTAGATGCTCAATAAATATTTTGAATGAAGTTGAGTGATTTACATGAAATAATTATACAGAGTATGTACCTTCTTGACTCAAAGTCATGGATTATACCTTGTTTGCTTAGGCATCTTTATGCTCTAACACAGTGCCTGGTACTTTGTTACTGTTCAACAAATATTTGTTTTTTTAAAAAAAGAATGAAACTTTCACATGTGGGTGGAAGCATCATAATAATAATAATAATAATAATAATGCCTGCCAGTTCAAAACCTTGTCTCCCACAGAGCTGCAATGTGATCTCATGTGTTCACTTCTATAATTATCCCTAGAAGGCCTCTGAGTAAGTGCACACACAGTCCCGGTGAGGGCAAGAGGAGGCCACAAACAGGCTGCTTCCATTGACATCCTAGCAAAGTGACATCTGTCAGATTAGCCTACTGTCCAGAGCAGGGGCCTGAAGGGATGGGGCACGAGACAGGTACATTTCAGCTGAAGAGAGGCAGGCAACTCCCCCAAGGTGATCAGACTGAAGAGTGGGCCTTGGGAAAAATCCTCAAGAAGATGCACCAGCAGCCTTGGGTGGACACTGTGTCTACAGGCCCCCGAGAGCAAGGGCACTGAGCTGCGTGGTAGGGATGCCAAGGGCAGAGGGCCTATTTCAAGTTTTTCCTGGGGTCGCTCTGCTTCTACAGCAGAGGTTTCAGCAGTAACAACTTCTGTCTTTCCTCCACAGATGAAATAGAATGGCCCCCTTAGGAAATTGACTTCTTTGCATTTTAAACTTTGCAACTGACTTAAGAAAAAACAATGGGGGCAGGGGCAGAGATCTCATTTTCTCAAATTATAGTTTTCATTCTCCATCAGCCTTCAGAATTTGGCAAGTAGATTCCATTATTTGGTGTGCTGGAAAAGTCAGTCGTGGGGCATATGATGCAACTTCCTGCAACTCATTAAGATTCTTACCATTCCGAACTGGAAATATACACACGTTAATCTCAGGAGGAAACAAAAATTAGAGCCTCTTTCAACACTATGCACAGGGGGCCATTCAGCTTTCTCATATCCTCCTAGTAAGCATCCCTGCTGCAACCTTCCTGCAAGAAAGCTGCCCGGTGTACTCTGGGCTCCGTGGGGGAGGATGGCACCCTAGTGAGCATCGTAGGGGCCTACAGAGGCTGGAATTATCCCGAAAACTCCTTCGTTCCCTCCAACGCTCAGAATACATACTAAGAGTCTTTCAATACAGCCTGCCTCCTGGATTACTTCTCTGTGCAATTTGTATGCAAGGTTCAGAGAGTCCCAAAAGTCTTTTCGGACTCAGTGAAGTTCTTGGCAGCCAATCAAATGGTCCTCCTTTGGTAAAGTTTTGGTGTTATCCATTCTAAATATAGTAGTGTGTACATGTCAATCCCAAACTCCCTAACTATCCCTCCTCCCACCCTTCACCCCTGGTAACCATAAGTTCGTTCTCTAAGTCTGTGAGTCTCTGTTTTATAAATAAGTTCATTTGTATCATTTTTTTAGCTCCTGCCTATAAGTGATAAATATGGTAGTTCTCTTTCTCTGTCTGACTTACTTCACTTAGTATAACGATCTCTGGGTCCATCTGTGTTGCTGCAAATGGCATTTCATTCTTTTTAATGGCTGAGTAATATTCCATTGTATATATATACACCACATCTTCTTTATCCATTCATCTGTCCATAGACATTTAGGTTGTTTCCATGTCTTGGCTACTGTAAACAGTGCTAGTTAATTCCTATTCCAGTATTTGATGATTTTCAATTGTTGTTGCTGATTGTTTGGTTTTGGCTATCACACGCTATTGGGCAGAAAACAATAGCAGTATATAATAATGGTTAAGGATAGTCAAACGGCTATGGGTTCTATTCCCATAAGGCTTGTGAGAGCAGGAAACAAGTCTACTGGATTCCAGCTATGTCCTCAGAGTCCAGTAGAGTGTCTCATGCGTAACAGACATTAACAACAGCGGCAGCAAGAACAAAGCAAGTGGAGAAATGAATCACTTTGGAAAACAACTAACACACTGCTAGTATCCTTGCCTGGGATGTGATGTTTAAAAAGCTTCCATTTCCTACATGTGGTTTAGAAGAGTATTCCTAACTGTACTGTCTTACACAGTCCCACAAAATGGAGATACTGTTGCATATTAGACACAAGGAAGAAAAGAAACTTCAAAATAGGTTACTCGCTGAAAGTTTTTAATGAGGCATTAACAGCTCTGTAAATTAAAGTTCTAATTTGCAGTTTTATGGAGTAAACAAGGAGAGAACAGCATCAGATGTAGGCTGCTGTTGCTGCCTCCTCTCAACACATCTTAAGGGAGTGTCAAATTGATTTTGCAATCCTTAATTATATTTCTCTAATTTTTTTTGGACTACTGAATTTATCAGTATGCAGAAACAATCAGTTTTCAGCAAACTATTTTTCTCAGTTAAACTTAATAACAGAGCATATTAACTCCAATTATATGAGCTATGAAAAATATAGAGGTGCAACAGCATCACAGCAAGAATTGGTCAACTGAGTATGCAAATGTGTATTTCATATTTTAACTGATTAAATTCTTTCCTGTGAAAAAAATACCTGAACAATAGACAAACTACAGCTCTCTGTGTTATAAAAGTTTCTGTCCTAATGTGAATGAGTTCCAAAGAAACCCTATTCTGTAGAGAAAAAAAAATGTTATTTTGTTGACATTATAGATTTTTGCTGTTAACATAGTTTAACATAGTTAACATAGTTTAGTAAATCTCATTTTTCCTATGCTTTATAATATGTAGTGGATACCAATTTATTTCAGGTAAAATTGAGCTTAAATCTAAAGTATATACATTGCTTAAGTCTCTATCTAAAGGAGTTCAGGACCAGTAAATTAAATAATAGACAAATTGATTGATTTTTCTCTACATAAAGCCATTTTTCCATCACAATGTAGATCAATGGTTTTCATGCTAGAATGTTGCAAGAATCACCTGGAGAACTTTTTCTTTTATCCATTTTATTGAGGTATAATTTACATGCAATAAACTGCATCCACTTAAAGGGTACAGTTCAATAAGTTATGAGAAAATCAAAAACACAATGAGATATCATCTCATACCTGTCAGAATGGCTTTCATCAAAAAAAAAAAAAAAACCCACAAATAACAAATGCAGCCACTGCAGAAAACAATATGGAGGATTGGCAAAAAAACTAAAAATAGAGTTACCACATGACCCAGCAATTCCACTCCTCGGTACACATCCAAAAAAAAAAGAAATATACACACACCCCAATGTTGACAGCAGCATTATTTATAATTGCCAAGATATGGAAGCAACCTAAGTGCCCATCAACAGGTGAATGGTTAAAGAAGATGTGATATATATATATATATATACACACACACACACACATATATATACACATATATACATATACACATACACACACACACACACACACACACACACACACACACAATGGAAAACTACTCAGCCGTGAAAAAGCATGAAATTTTGCCATTTGCAGCAACACGGATGGACTTGAAGGGCATTATGCTAAGTGAACTAAGTAACACAAAGATAAGTACTGTATGCTATCACTTATATGTGGAATCTAAAAAATACAACAAACTAGTGAATATAACAAAAAAGAAGCAGACTCACAGCTATAGAGAACAAACTAGTGGTTACCCATGGGGAGAGGGAAGGGGGAGCAGCAATATAGGAAAACAAAGTTATAAGGAATGTATACCTCTGAAGCCCCCATTATGAGTACTACAGAGCACTTCCATCATCCCCTCTTCCTCAGCCCCAGGCCATCATTGACCTCTTTTGTCACTATAGATTAATAATTAAAAAAATTTTTTATGTCAATGGAATTATAATTAAGTAGACTTCTGCTTTCTTTATTCAGCATATCAATTGAGGTTTGATCCATATTGTTGTTCATATCAGTAGTTTATCCCTTTCCATTGTTGAGTAGTATCCCACTGTATGGATATACCACTGTTTGTTTATCCATTCATCTATGGATGGATATTGTGTTGTTTCCAGTTTTTGACCATACTGAATATAGGTGCTATGAATATTTATGTGCATACTTTTTGTGTGGACAAATTATTTTTCTCTTAGACAAATACCCCTGAGATGCATAGCTGATTCTTATAGTAAGTATATGTTTAACAGAGTACATATGGAGATCTTGTCAAAATGCAACTTTCCAGCTATTTCTCCAGATATGTGGTGGGAATCAGAGTTTGCTGCTTTCTTTCAACCACTTATCCAGGCTAATTCTTACAAAGACAGGTCTTCTAACATTTTGTGAGACATTGTGTAGGCAAAACCAATAGATGACTGAATAAAACGGTCACTTTTAAAGAGGCAATCTATAAAAAAAAATACATACATATAATCTTACTAAAAATATCTATTTAATTTAGGAAACCCAGTGGTCTTATAAAGATGACAAAATTAAGATCAAAAACCTTAATGTGGTGGTCTTAAAGTGCAAGATTTGGCCTCTTCTTATATTTCAACTTCATCAAGCACCATTCTTGATTTCTGTGCTCTGGCTTTATTGAATTCTTCCAGTTTTGCTTGTTGGTTCATGTTTGCTTATTTATATATCATGTCATCTCTCACATCAAGGCACTTATACATGCTACTTTCTCTACCTGAACTGCTATACTTCCTATTTTTTGCCTAGCTAACTCAAATTACATTTTTCAGATTATAAAACTCTTCCTCTGAGAGGTCTTCATGATACCTCTAGACTGGGTTGAATCCTCCTACTATCCATTACAACAGTTTTCTACATCTTATTTTCAGACTTATGGAAATCTTTTTTTTTTTTGTAACTTTTCAAATTGAGGTATAACATAACAATAAAGTACACAAATTATCAGGGTATACTTTGATGGACATACACAAAGTAAATCCACATGCATTAACACTTTTCAGACTAAAGCATAGACTAATTCCAGACTCTCAGAAGGCTCTGTTTTGCTTTCTTTCACTTATTATCCCATCTTCTGCCTTCCATCATCACTGATTCATTTTCCTGTTCTTGAAATTTATATAAGTGGATTATTAGACTTTTTTTTGTTTCTAGCTTCCTTTGCTCAGTAATAGGTCATGAAATTTATCCATATTACTATTGTGAGAATAGTTGGTTCATTTTTATAGCTATACATAGTTCATTGAATTAATACATTACAATTTGTTGTCTATTCTATTTTTGATGGAAATTTGGGTTGTTAACAGTTTTTGATTATCAAGAATATAAAGTTCCTAAGAACAACCTTGCACATGATTTTTGGTACACATATATATGCATTAATTTTGGATATCTATGTGGCAGTATATCATTAGTCTATTTTTGTTTATGCTTGTGCCAGTGTTATACTGCCTTACCTACTGTAGCTTTACAGATTATGTCATAGTGTAAATCCTCCAGCCTTGTCCTTCTTCAGTATAGCCTTGGCTACTCTAAGTCCTGTCCTTTTCCATATAAATTTTAGAGTTAGCTTGTCAATTTTCACCAAAATCCTGAGATTATGACTGGAACTACATGGATTATACAGATAAAGTTAGAAAGACTTGTTAATGATATTAAATCTTCAAATCCATGAACATGAATATCTCTTTATTTATTTAGGTCTTCTCTAATTTCTCACAGTAATACTTTGTAGTTTTCAGTGTAGAGGTCTTTTATTTTATTTCTTTTACTAGATTTGTTTCTAAATCTTCTATGCATTTTGGTGATATTATAAGTGCTACTTAATTTTTTTTTCCTTTTCCACTTGCTTTTTGCTATTCAATAGAAACATTTGATTTAGGCATATTGATCTTTACCCAACATCTTTGCTAAATTCACTTATTAAATTGGATAGCTTATATGTTATTTTGATTCTTCTATATATATAATCATCACATCTGCAAATAAAGACAGTTTACTTCTTCTTTGACATTCTTAATGTATTTATTTTTCTGCTACATTGCTCTGCTAGTACTTCCAATACAATGTCGAATACAAGTGGTGATAGTGGACTTCTTCGTCCTATTCCTGACATCTGGGAGAAAACAGTCAACATTTTGCTATCAGTAGTTTTTTATAAAAATATATTTACCAGGATATTTCATTCTTAGTTTGCTGAGAATTTTATCAAATATATTTATTGAATCCATAGGGATAATTTAGGAGGGTTCATCTTTATTAGGTTAATGTGGTAAATTACAGAGATATTTTGGCCTTACTTTCTTCATTATTTTTTTCATTTTCTATTTCATTAATTTTTGCTTTTATTTGTATTACTTCCTTCTTTCAAGTTTGGAGGATTTTATTTGCTTTTTTTTTTTTCTGGTTTCTCCTTGAGTTAGAAGCTTAGATACTTGATTTCTAACTCTTCCTTTTTTTTTTTTCCTAATATATGCGTTCAAACGTTCATAGCTTAAGATTACCATTTACTCCTACAGGGATGGAATTGAAATTCTATCTACTTAGATCCTAATTTAGCTATTATTTTAATTCTAGAACTCCTAATACATTCCAATTCTCTGTTTAAATTCTGCATCTTTTCATTTATTTTATTCACAATTTTAATCACAGTTATTTTAAAGTCTGTGTCTGGATATTATATATATATATATTTCCAGTATGTCTAGATTACTTGAAGATCTATATTTTTGTATTTATTAGATCCTATTTTTTGGTATTTCTGGTAATTTTGGATTGAATAGCAAACATCGGGTATTTAAAAAAATGTAGATTCTTGTTGATGTTACCTTCTTGCAGCAAATATTTAAATTATTCTGGCAGACAGACAACTTTTACTCCACCAGCAGTTGAGATGGGTTGAGGATTTACTTCCTGCTTTGGGATGACCGCTCTATTTCTCATTTGCTCTCACTGCTAGAGTTTCAGCTGAATGCCTGCCATATTTACCAGGGCCCCTCCTCCTTGGGCCCTGAACTCTAATTTTTTTTTTTTTTTTTTTGCGGTACGCGGGCCTCTCACTGTTGTGGCCTCTCCCGTTGCGGAGCACAGGCTCCGGACGCGCAGGCCCAGCAGCCATGGCTCACGGGCCCAACCTCTCCGCGGCATGTGGGATCTTCCCGGACTGGGGCACGAACCCGCGTCCCCTGCAGTGGCAGGCGGACTCTCAACCACTGCGCCACCAGGGAAGCCCTGAACTCTATTTTTTTTGCCTTTCAAGCCATGTTTCCCCTCTGCCCCTAACACTGAAATATAGGAATTAAGAAATAAAACAGAAGGAAAATGCAAAGATAAATAAAAAGCTCACACAAATGGTTTTTCTTATTTCTGTGATCTTGATCCCACCAGGCCTGGCACTCCTAGTTACACAGTAATGTCTTTAAAGTACCATATTTTTAAGAAATTTTTATCCAACTTTTAATTTTTTCTCAGCAGGAGGATTTTTTGAAATACTTCACAGCTGGAGTCAGAAATCACTTGTAATTATTTAATTACATGTTTGATGCCTGATTTCATTGCAAGCTTTCAAGCTCCCTAAGGTTAGGGACTGTGTCTGCCTTACTCAATACCCTTTCTAAAACACCAATCATAGCACCTGGCAAATGCGGTGCAATTGAGAAAGATTCACAACACACCCACTAAATGATTGAGTCCCTCCATTTAAAGGCAGAAGTAGAAAGCAGAGCCAAAAGGTTTGAAAAACAATTTGCAGAAAATAGAAGGGGAAGCCTGTTGAGAAATATTTAGTTTCTTTGTATGTTTAAAAAGATATGATAACACTACTGTTTAGGGACACATAGGTTGAGGGTTAAGAAAGGACTCTTGTTTTGAAAATTATTGATAATCTTGAAGGAAGCATTTACAGGAAAGAAGTGGGCAGAAAAAAATGTAGATTGAGGAGTGACTGGTAGATGAGAAAACCTGTAACCATTGGGAAAGTCTTCTTTTTTAAGAGGATTGATGATGAGGAAAAGATAAAAAATAGAGTTAGATTTATAAGCACATGTTGAAATGTAAAGGTAGCCACTAGAAATGCAGAAATGAGAGGTAGAACATCTAAGCCTCTAGACAGAGAAGGCAACTAAAAAAAAAACCAAACAAAGGTCAGAACTTCATAGGCTGAATAAAATAAAGTGAATGATCAGAGGGATATGAGGTAGAGAGAGGTTATAAAAGAATATCATCAAGATTTATGTGGTTTAGGCATATAAAATATATGAATGAATGGAACAGCACATAATTCAAAATCCCCAATTTTAAAATGTCAGCCATAAATGCATATATAATAATGACCATTATGATATTGTGTGCTAATTCCTGCATTGAAACTTTACAATAATCCATTTTAGAGATGAAGAAACTGAGCTGGAGAGTGGGGAAGTGACTCATGCAAAGTTAAACACCAGCATGTAGAGGAGCCAGATTTTAAACTTGGGGAGTCTGACTCCAAAACCTGCACTCTACCACTGCCATTGCTGCCTTCCTTCTGAACTAGAATGTCGACGTCAATACCTCCATTGCCCTTGAAATAGAATTCAATCAATTTGATGCTGTTAATCCATCCATAGCATTGATCACTGCTGTTTATAAAGCACTTTCAAGATTAAAAATGTTTTTTATTGTACTATATATGTTTATTATGACTGTCATCCTAAACCTATCGTAATAAGCCCTAATGATATGTATAGGTAAAAGTGTCAAAATATTCATTAACCTCAAAATTTAATAAGCCTAAGGAGATCCTGTGTCTAAGACACGTGCAACATCTTGTTTCCAGCAATACCATGTGACAGCTGCAGTGGGACAGAAAACGACTCTAGCTATAATAATCGACAGAGAAGTAACTTCACCAGCAACTAAGGGTCATTAATAAGAATTTTTTTGTCTCTAATACTATATAGCTTAAAACATACTTTCTTATACATCTGAGGCCAATAGAGACTAAACAAATTGAGTTATCACTCTAAACTGTCAATACTTCCAAAAAGGTAGCTCTCAACATTTTGTGATGTATTCTAACGCATTGCAAATCTCATCATTAAGTAATTCTCATAGCTAAGCAATCTTTCTTATGGATTTTTCATTTTCTATCTAACTAACTCCTTTAGTTAATTCTTTATTCAACATTTATTGAACATCTAGTACGGATCCTATGATGTGCAAGGCACAAATGTTATAACTGAAGAAAACAGTCATAACGTCAGCCTTTTGGGGATATAGATAAGTGAACAAGCAATTGTAACGGCATGTGATAAAGGTTAAAACAGAGATTCTTGGTTTCTGTGGTAGTAAGTTAGAGAGGCCCCTAATCTAGGTTTGGCATGGAGTCGGGAGAGGTTGTTGGGAGGCTATTTAAAGGAATAGCTCAGTTTACACTTCATTGATGAGTAGGAATTAGCCAGGTAACAGGAAAAAGAAGCACTTGCAAGTAAAGGGAGGCATTTCAGGGAAAGGCATCAATATCTTCAAAGACCTGGACATTCAAGAGAGTGTGGTAGGTTCAAGCAGCTGGGACCGAAAGATAGCTGTAGAGCTGGAGAGTAACACAGGAGGTATATGAAGAGGTGAGGCTGAACAGTAAGCAGGGAAGCAGAAGAGACTTCATGCAGGGCATCTTTATGAGAAACTTTTGAAAGGTTTTTAGCAACATGATAAGAAATATTAGTAGTTAAAAAAATAGCCTGTAAAAGAGTGAAACTTTTGATTTAGAGACCCACACATAGACCTGGACAAGGAAGTAGCTATAGGACTAGTGGATATTTCCAAGACATGTATCAGAGGCATAATGGCTAGTGGAGGACCAATTGATGGAATGTGAGGAAGGGAGTGAGAAGTGGTATTCAGGGACATCTCCCAGTTTCTGTCTCAGGCACCCAGTTATATTCACTTTGGTAAACACAGTAGTAGACACAGAAGAAGGAACGTAACAGGGGAAGGGGTGGATGTGAAGAGATGCAGAAGCCAAGAAAGAGGCATCTACAGTTTTTTTCCATTTTCTGCCTTGTTGGATGGAAGAACCATTAAATTATTCATTCTCATGAACTTCCCATAAGTCCTTATCTTTCCTTTATGAGATTCTCCTAGGGCCCATTTTATTTGTGGGGATGACATGGCCACCACTGCCAGAGATGACTTAAATGACCCGAATGATTAAGCAGGCGTTTCTTCCCCCTTCGGCCTCCTCCTGCACCTCTTTAGAGGTTGCACTTAAGGTCAAAGAACCTCCAAACTGAGACTGTGCCTCAGTCAAGGGAATGTAGGTAACTGAGTTTCCTTTCTTGAAACTCCAAACCAGCCTGAGGGCGATGTTTGTGAGCTTCCTACAATGTACACACCTTAAATAAGGTCTTCATAATATTTCTTGAAATGTCCCCACTCCAAAGGAACTCTTAGTGCATGATCTCATAAAACATTTCTTCAGGCCACTAGAATTCGGTTTTGAAAGATCCAGAATTTTGACACTGATATTATTGGAATCCTTTCTATCTGACTGGAAATGAAGTTAATCTTTTTTTTTCCCCAAACATTTTAACGTAAAATTACATATGTGTATTTTTTTTCAAATTTCTTAAATTGATGTATAGTTGATTTACAATGTTGGCTTAATTTCTGTTGTATCACAAAGTGATTCAGTTACACATATACACACATTCTTTTTTATATTCTTTTCCATTATGGTTTATCACAGGACATTGAATATAGTTCCCTGTGCTGTACAGTAGGACCTTGTTGTTTATCCATCCTACCTATAATAGTTTGTATCTGCTGATCCCAAACTCCCAATCCTTCCCTCCCCCACTCCCCTCTCCCTTGGCAACCACAAGTCTGTTGTCTATGTCTGCGGGTCTGTTTCTGTTTCGTAGATAAGTTCATTTGTGTTATACTTTAGATTCCGCACGTAAGTGATATCATATCGTATTTGTCTTTCTCTTTCTGACTTATGAAGTTAATCATAATACCTTTTTATGGGTGTTATATTTAACCTAACTGATATAACATAATTGTAACTATAGATCTTTAAATATTTTAATTATTTTTTCCCAAGAAAATATATACAAAATTTTTCACTTTATTAAATCAAAAAGCAATCAGCTTCATAGGTGCTAGTTTCACTATCACTGCTGACCATTATGATTCTTTTTCTGCTTGAAGTTCCTCTTTCTACTCATTTAAATTGGATGAAAGGAGAACTAAAATTAGTCCTTTTTTTGATGCAGAATGTCATTAAGAGACAGAAACATTTTTCTTTCGCAACAAAGCCTTAAATAAGATTCCAAAATGGCCAACGTATTGTAAGAAAAAGACGCTGGGCAATTTAAGTACCATAGGTAAATTTGAGACTACTAGGAAACCCAGGGACAGGGTGGAAAGCCTGTGTTTGACAGTATGGCATGAGTGTGTGAGAACACACGTACAGTTGTATAGCAGGCAACAATACATCTTTTTTTGGTAATAAAAGAGATGGGGAAAGCAGATGTTTTAAGCTGGTTAAAAGAGTGTTAGCAGCTAACAACAGTTTGTTTCAAGGAAAAGATTATTCTATTGTATTGGCATGGTCAATGTTGGGTTGACTTTCTGGCCACCTAAGGCTCTGCTGAGCAGAAAAGATGCTATTTCAAGATACTTTCACTTATCAAGCATTACCGCCTACTTTGTTGTGTTGGTTTCTCTCGTTTATTTTATCTGAGCTCCTTTCTACTTATCTTTAGGCTTCCTGGCATTAGGGCGGGAGAAAAATGTATCATTAATGATGAAATTATGTTCATATTTTTTTTTAGAACTAGACTTTAGACCAGGGATAGGCAAGCTACCAGTCTGTTGCCCATTTTTGCAAATAAAGTTTTATTGGAACCTGGTTACCCTTATTTTTTTTTACATATTGTCTATGGATGCTTTCATGCTACCATGACAGAGCTGAGTAGTTGTGACAGAGATCTCTTGGCCCATAAAGTCAGAAATACTGTTTGGACCTTTAAAGGAGAATTTTGTAACCGCTGCTCTAGATTGACTTTGTGAGAAGTTTACAAAAAGGAAAGGGTTCTTCATGCAAAGGCAAATTTGCAATTGCATTCATTTTGACCACCTGAGCAATATCAAAGCCCCCAAAAGGTCTAAAAATTTTGGTGAGAGAAAAATCCCTGTGTTGAAATGATTATTTTGTGCAATCTGAGATAAAATTCCAAAGTGAAACAACTTACTTCCAGACCAACCCGACCATTAACTTTCCAAACACAAGGCAACATTACAGAAATGTGCTTCAGAATTAGTCACCTTAAAGATGCAAGGTTAAAACAAATGCAGCCCTTGTAAATTGGCCTTTCTGATGAAGTTGATGAATGCAGAAAAAGCACGGTCCTCTGCCACCCTTCAGTGTCATCTGAAAGCATTTCCTAAGAACTTACTTGGACCTCTCTACTAAAGGTAATAAAAACTAAACAATCTTAATATTCACTTCTGAATATCTCTAGTTATCAGAGGTTAGTCTGACTTCTGTTATTCTAAGAAGATATGTATTTGGATCCTTGTCTCTCTCAGTCCATAAAGGTGAGCTCAACCAGACAGTCACATCTCTTCTGATTCAGTTGCATCAGAAATACCCATGGATCCTCGGCATTGCCCAAGACCCACTTCTTTACTTTGCTCTCAAGTTCCGTGTTCTTACTCTTGCCTTTGTTTTTCTATATCATTATTGCCTGTTTGTTAAACTGCTAGGCCATATAGTCGATTCATAGAGCTGCTTTTCAATAACTGTGGCCAAAATCTAACATCAAAGCTTAAATAACTTTGTGGTTTAAATATGCTTTGAAAAGACTTGGCGTTTTATTTAGTGGTTTTTTTTTTTCGAAGTACTTTCTGGCAAAACTACTTGCTCCCAGTCAGAGGAAAACAAATAGTGGGACACCAAGGGTGTTGAAGGTCAGAATTAATATGCTTTTACTAATTAGTGTATCTGAAGGAGTTTGCCCTACTTATACCTGTACTGTAACTGCTTAGAATCAGCTTTCCTTTAATGCAGTGTTTTAGTGCCTCAGTTCACTAAAAATAATACAAAAATAATAAAGCATAAACATCATATAGTAAAATGTAAAATATACGCTTTTAAAAGATATTGATTTGGGGGGTTGCATTTCTCTTTTCATGGGTCGGTAATTAATTGTATTTCTGGATCATGAGGCATTTTAGTTCAGCCATTTTGGGGAAGGCAAATACTAAGAGACAAAAATGTAAGACAATCATTTGGTGTCCTTGAACGGCATTATTATGAAGAAAGTGTACAGAGTTCTCATCTGCAAGATATTCAACATCAGTCATCACATTTTTCATGAAGACAAATAAAAGGGAATTACATCCAGGTGCACACGTGTGTTCATCTCCCCAGTGGGTTGCTACAAAGATCTCCGCAAAGGCAGTTCCTGATTTCTGGGCAGGGTCACCAGTAAAGGCAGTTTAAAAGGCTGGTGTGATTGGCGTCCGGACACTACAATAGTCAAACCTTCCCCCAAATTATCATGGACCTGTTTTCCACTAATAGGAAAAACAAGTGACAAGGAGAGAGAGGGTCACCTTTGGAATGCCAAACTGAGCAGTATTTTAGTTTGCTGTTTTTACCAGCTTCCCTTTGATTACTAGCGAAATTCTTTGTGTAAGTGGATTTACTCTGCATTCCCGAAAATAATAAGCAAATTTTTTTTTCTCTCCAGAAACACGGTGATAGCTCCTTTCTGTTGTAGGTGGGAGGGATGCTCTATTTGCTATTCCTGTTCTGGAAGGAAAAAGTACTGTTAACCCCATGTAATCAGGGGACTATTTCATTATGTGTTCACATGATTTTCTAGTTCCAAGATCATGAAACTATGTTGAGCTTGTGTCTTCTTTACACCCTCTGACACAACTCAAGAACTGAATATCCATTTTATACTGAGTAATTTTCCCCATATCACTTAAGTTATCCCTAGAAGTTAACTTATTCCCATAAATTCTTCAGATTAGTAGAGAGAAAGCTTACATTTCTGTAAATCTTAAATCGTGAATATATTATATGAAAGAATCATAAAACAATTAAAAATCTAAGTGTTTTTAAACTCACAGATGCCTTGGTGATAACTTCTATTTTGAATTTTTGAGGCTACTTAAATAACCTGTGCTAACTGATTTGGAATTTTAGAAGTTAAAGGAATTGGCCATTCAGTACAAGCCTCAGTTTAATAGATGAGCATGATAAGACCCAGAGGAAAGTAGTTTATATAGTGTCTCAACACTAGGTAGATTAATTTAACTGTTTTTAATAACAAAATTAAATATCATATTTTAATATAGAAATTGCATATTACTCGTACCCCAGATACAACATTTAGGCAAACATATCTTGTACGTGCAGCAGCAGACGAATTAATAGAATGTTGATGTTATGAATTGCAGAAGACTTTTAGAAAATCTCCTGTCTCATAGTAGGCACTTAATAAATATTTGTTCAATGAGTGATAGCTGATAGCTAATGTTTAAAGACTATAAAGTAATCTGTGTGGCAGATACTGTGCAAAGTTCATTAGGTGAGCTATCTCCTTTAATCCTTACCTACCTGCTAGATATCAATATTGTAAGTAGTATTATCATGCCAATTTGAAAGAAAAGGAAACAGAGGCACACAAGTGATTAAGTGGTTTGTCTAATTACATTTAACTAATAAATAATGGGGCATAGATCTGAAACTCCTGTTAGTCTGTTCCCAAAGCTCTCATCCTTAATCATAAAGAAATGGGGGAGTTATTTATACTATGATGTAAATGACTGATAATACACCCTTCCTGGAAATTAGATTTTTGAAAGAACACTTGTATCAGAAAGGAAAAGCGATCAAATGTTGATCCTACAAAAGATTCATCTGGTTCATTTTTCGGTCCCAAAGTAGATTTTGACAGAGTTCATTTATAATACTAAGCTTACTGATTTATACAGTAAGCAACATAGACATATATTCATATGTTTGAATTGCTTTCATTCTATCATATGAGGTAAAATATTTAAAGCAAATATGGAAGAGGGGGGAGTTATATGAGAGATTCCTTTCTTGAACTGTAATAATGAGATAGTTTATACCTAGACTTTCAACATATTGCTATGACCATGGAATGAATGTATTTACAAATCCTGTCATTGATGGGTGAACTCTCACATTTTTTCCTTACATAAAATATGTATAATAATACACATCACTGTATATTTGTTTTTGAGTCATTTGATATCTCCATTCATATTTCAGGAATCATTTTTAGTTAGAGTTTGAGATTCTGAAATGAATCAAAATAAAAGATATCTTAGTTCTTCTTATAATTATTCATTTTAAATATAATTCATCATCTTAGAGATGATCAGGATTTGCTCATTAAATTTGCCTTAGAATATAAAAACTGCATGAAATTTATAGGAACGTGAGTTGAAAGCACTGTTTGACACACAGCACTTCAGCCCACTTAAAATAATTTTGTTTGATGTTAAAAATCTAGCTTTAGGCACACTCTAGAATTAATTGCTACGGAAAAAAAAATCTTATCCCCAGATGTCTTTGGAGATGCAAGTAATAAATAATGCCAATACTATTTCTGTTTGCTACCTGAAAAGCCAAAAAACCGAAAGACAAATCCAAAAAGTTTAGCAGTGTTGAGTAAGGTTTATTTGGGTGATCATTATTTCATCTTCCATCCTCATTTATTACTTTTAGATACTTATTATTCCACAACTTCCAAACTACTGTCCACAGAATTATCCCTCCCGCTCTGTGGCAAAGCACCAGCTTTTGAACCAGAAGCTTCCAAATTCACATTTCACCTCCAAAATTCAGTAGCTGTGGCACCATGTGGCAGCCAGTTATTGGAACCTCACTTCATCATGTTCCATGAGGGGGAAAATATCTACCTTCTAATGCTGTAGAGGGATTGGATGAAAGAATATACAAGTAAAACAAATGCATGATGCTAATAATACATTTACCTTTCTACATAAGAAGATCCAAGTTGAAGGAAAGCTATTGATTGAGTTGGTTTTGTAAACTTGTCCTGGTTCATTAATTGGGGAAATTTTGTTAAACCATAACCTGGCTCAATAAAAGTATCCAGCTGAATCTGCCAGGTGAGCCAAAGGGTCAAACCAATAACTTGATGGAGACCTGGTTACTTTAACAGTTAAGAGAGACTCGAAAGTAAGCCAAGCTTCTCGTAAAAAGGAGGTAGCGAGGCCCCAGAACATGGCTGAATGCAGAAGAACTGCTTATTCTCCAGGAATCGCCAAAGCTCTAGGGAGTCGTTCAAGCCCAAACTGTGATCTCCCTGTCTTGTCCTTCAAATGCTGTGGACTCCAAACACATTTTCTGTGCAGCTGGAGGCTTTGTTATAGACAGAAGGATCCTGCTTAGTGAGGCCAGTGTTTACGGCCTAACTTTCTTAAAGAGGAATTTGGAAAACTTCCCAGACCCTGCATCTGCCCCTAGCCCTTGCACCTCGGAGTCTGAGGCCGGCTAGGGAGACAGCACAGACGACTAAATTTATTAACAGCCGACGGGCCACTCTATCTTTCACGGCAACAACAGTAGGTGATCCCATCAAAAACCTGTCTGCTGGCTAGCCAGCAAATCCGAGCTGACATGCCTGCCGCAGCGAGACCCAGATGAATGGAAACGAAGGCTGTTTCCTCGAAGAAACACATCACAAGCCAAATGTTGGACCAGGAAGTCAGTTCTAGCTCCATTTGAGAAAAAGTCTTTGACTTTTTATCCATAGGTTCTTTCCCAGATACTTATGTTTTCTTTTCTTCCCTTTCTTTGACTTTTACGAATATTAAGTAGAAGTCGAGCGTTTTAGGGGAGCTCAATGGCTGAATTTCTAATACTCAGTGAGGAGTTGGATATACTAGTCCAGTGGTTAAGCGTGCATTAATCTTAATATATCACAGCTAGAACATAATCATGATTCATTACAAATATACATCAGCAGCCAGCCTCACTTAAAAGCAAATTATTTACCATTTTAAGTAAAAATAAAATATGTGAGCTGCGTTTTATAGTTCAAATTCCATTTCATTGACCTCAACATATGCAGCATTGGAAAGACTAGCTATTTGCTCCAAAATGACTTTCTCATGGATTAAATTAATATCATTATGAGTTTACAGAGTAACATATTATATACTTAAAAATTTTTTTAATGGGAAATAAAGTGTGTATCATGAATAATTAGAGTTTTCTTTGTCTGTAGTGAAATAGTGCTTTAAAAAACTGTAATTCATAGAGATAACTGGACTTCCAGAATATTGTAATACCAGTCAGACCAGAAATTGACTGAGACGTGTGAGGTTGGCTCACACAGCGAGGACTGGATCCTGTCTTTATTTAAAATTTTTATATTTTACTGGGGATTTTTTTGCATTGATTTTTATTTGAAAAATATTGTATTAAAATATTATTTACATGGATTACTGAGTGTTGGGTGCCTTTAAATTTTGTGCCTCACTTGCCTTACTCTACTCCTGACCCATAGAAGGTATGCTTTCCCTGAAATTACTTTTTCCCATAACGCTCTCCACAGAACATGGGGTATTAACAGTTTTTACACTTTAAAAAGAAAAAAGCTACATCAAATAAGTGTTAGGAATAGTGAAACAAAGTTAAGTACCTTTCTTATAATTCTTTTCAGAGACCGGAATAAGCTGACGTGTACTGAGAATCTCCAATAGCATGGGGGCATTTCTCAAACTCATTTGCCCACAGAACTCTTTTCCACAAAGGAAGTGAGGAATACTCCGAGGAACACATTCTGGTAAATAGCGTCCAAGAGTCAATTCCAGCACATACTTTGATCCAATAAGACTGCCTTTTCAGGGAAATCCCTTGTGGTTCAGTGGTTCAGACTCTGTGCTTCCACTGCAGGGGGCACGAGTTCGATCCCCAGTTGGGAACTAAGACCCCACACACCACGCAGTGTGGGCAGAAAAAAAAAAAACAAAAAACACCACTGCCTTTTCACATCTATTATATATATATATTTTTTTTCTTTTCTTTCCTCCACTTACCCCACTTATTTTTTTCAGAATACTGAAGAGATAAATATGTCAACACAATCAAGCTAAAGTTATAAAAGGGCTACATTAGTATCTCTATAAACAGGTGTAGTAAAAATTCATTGTAAAGACATATCAAAAGCATTAAAAACACCCCAGGGCTGAGTGCCTCGTTAAGAAAGTGATATCAAGCACACTTACCGGTAAAGTCTGTATTGACTGGGTGAGTGGAGCTGGGAAATTTATAATATCCATTTCCTATGAAACGAGTTCCTTTCATCATTGTGGCCCTAGGAGCTGGTAGAGCTGCCTGTCTCCTTTCCAGCTGATATGTAGGAGAGGGTCCATTCTGTTCTTCAGGTGCCTGCCACCTAAGATGGATGGTTGTACTGTTGATTCCTTCAACCAGAGGTGGCCTCAGTTGGGCTGGTGCTAAATATTAGAAAACCCTTGTTACGTTCAAGAATTTGGCTCCTATCTCTAGACACAGATATGCACACATATGTTCACATGCACCTGTGTACATTACACTCAAAATCAAATCAATTATGGTCTCCAGTATTTCTATGGTCTAGGAACTGAAAGCAGAGTTAATATTAAATGTGACTAAACAAAATTTTGAATTTTGAATACGCTTTTATCATTAAACAAAGTTTTTTCTTACAAATAATTTCTCTATTCTTTCTTGCGACCTGACGGATACTACATATTATAGTCTGCTGGAGCACCACCCAGATTCTCTTTACCAAGCAGATGCTTCATTGCTCTAGCTTCTGTGCCTGTTGGTCTCTAATGGCTCATGGCTTCTCCATTTTCTAGAGAATACCCCTGCCCTACCCAGGAGCTACAAGATCCCTTGTGAATCCTGCAGCCGGTGACTACCAAGCTAGCGGCTACCGATCACAAAGGGCAGAGTCCCTTGTCTTAACATGGTATCGAGTCAGGGCTGCAATTCACAGAGGCCAAGCAGGAAAAGGAAATGGTTGAAATGGGCTAGTTAGGGAGACAAGAGAAAGTGGGGTTTGAGAAAAACCGGTGAGCGGGGCGGGGGTGAACAGTCACTAATTCGCGCCAGCCCACGGATGATTCAGGAATGACAACCCAATGTTGTCAAATCTTTTATTTTGTTACCTAAAAAAAAATCATTTTATGTGTAATTTTCTGATTTTTAAAGCTTAGCTACTGGTCTAAATTAAAACAAACAAAAAAACAAACACCACTCTGAAAGCCAAAGCTTCCTCGTTCAGGAAGGAACGAGCCTGTGATCTCAGCGGTTTGCAAACTCCTGTCCAGGCACAACAGGCTCAGGCAGCTTCGGGGGCCCTGGAGTGACCACAGCACTCCCAGCAGTGGCCTGAGCCTTGGGCAGTGAGGGCCCAGGGCTCACACGCACACTGGGGCCATGGTGCGCCTTGAGGTCCAGGGACACTGGCATTTCTTTGGAGCCTCCTGGGAAACCCCAGGAGTGACAGCTCTGAGACTTCCCCTAAAACCTACTGGAAACAGATCAGGTTAACAACTGAGTTGTTGAAAATGAAGACCTGTTTCGATTTTCATTTTCTTAAGCAGTTGGGTTTGTAGGATGAGATTCATATCCACTCGAAGTGTGTCAGCTGGGTTTGAGGGGTGAAAATGAAGAAAGGAACACATGTCATAATCGCCAAGTCTATTTATTGAGGACCCAGACTAAGGCTGTGGATCTTAACTTACACCTGTGTTAACATAGCCTTGTGCAGACACAAAGTTTTTGCCTGTTTCAGTAAATGTAAGATAAAATGGTGTGAATACAAAAACTAATATTCTTAAACCAAGAAAGGCAATTCACCTCAAATCAGCTTCGAACAATGACCATTTGTTACTTTCTAGAAAGCTTGGCCAGCTTTCCAAAGAGAAACAATTCATTGTGATTCTATTTTCATTTTTAGTAAAGAAGAGAGGGCAGTGAGTAAAAAGTTCATCAACTTAGAAAGATAATTAACAATTCTGTTCATCTTCCGCCAGTGTGAGCCATGTGATATTTTTATTCCTATATATACGGATCTGTAAATTTTATGCATGATTTCCTTTAGTATTCTTTACCAAAAAGTAGCTAAATGCTGGGTTCTCAAAGATTTCATTCTACAAGCTATGATCCCTCTTCAGAATAATCCAAAACAAAATAAAAAGCTAAGCCATGCAGAAATTTCTTCTCCCACTAAGCACATCTCCAGAGTTTGGAGTTCCATCTTTGTAAAATTTCAGGAAGCCATCATTGGCTATTAGCTTAACTGGGGAAGGAGGACTGCCAAAGATTTCTGAGTCTTGGGGTCAGAGAAGCAAGTAATGGAGGACCGATTATATTTTTTTCATTTGTTTAAAATTTTCTACTTAGGAGCAGACAATAGGAATTTTGAGCTTTTCTGTTACTTTCCTGTATTCCACTTAAGATTCCCTAGTGATCTGGCACACAAAGACTTGAACTTTTTAGTTTGAAGAACACCATCTATTCCAGTGATATCCAAATATCATATGATATCGCTTGTATGTGGAATCTTAAAAAATGACACAGATGAACTTGTTTACAAAACAGAAATAAAGTCACAGGTGTAGAAAACAAATTTATTCTTATTTGAAAGCAGCTACTTTCTCAAGGTCGCATTTGTTTGACATCTAATACTCTTTCACTTTACTCCAATCACCCATCTGGATGGGGATAATGAAAATTTGTACCACTACTGTATTCAGAATCCTTTCCCCGTTGATGCATCATCGAAAATCACTTCTTAGTCAGGAATATGATTTCAGAGTCAAACAAAACAAAATCAAAGGAATTCCAGCAACTCAGTAGGTTTGCTTGTTTATTTGTTTTGTTTGATTGAACGTCTACTAAAAGTGAGAGCATGCAATTTTTAAAATATGACAAAATGATTATAATCAATGAGGACACATGCATTGAGAATCCACTAAAATTAATGTTGACTATTTAAAGTCTAACAAGTCGTGGAGCGCTTCTAGATTCACAGGGGAATTGCTCTGCTGAGCAATTACACCATTCTTAGGAAGTCAACCACAGAGAATGAGTGGAACTAGAGTATATATATGTGTGTGTGTTTGTGTGTGTGTATTTTATTTACTTGCTTAAAGAAAAACAAAAAACAACTCTCAGCTGGTCTGTTACAGTTTCACTTTTGAGTCAACCCAGCCCGCTTGAAAGGGTGAGTACCTGCTCAGTCACTACCTTCAGAGTTCCCCTAAGACCAGAGAGGAACTTTCAATCAATTAAATGAGACTGGTCTCATATACATTCACAAGTAGAATAATGATAAGAAAAACAGATACTCCTGAACTATTAAACACATACACACAAACACAGACTCACTAAGAGACAGGTGAATTAAAGAGTATGGCTCAGATCATCAAAGTGAAGGGATTATAGGTATACATTTGTTCATCACAAGACAGTAAATTAAGAGACAATATGGGGCTTCCCTGGTGGTGCAGTGGTTGAGAACCTGCCTGCTAATGCAGGGGACACGGGTTCGAGCCCTGGTCTGGGAGGATCCCACATGCTGCGGAGCGACTAAACCCATGCGCCGCAACTACTGAGCCTGCGCATCTGGAGCCTGTGCTCTGCAACAAGAGAGGCCGCGGTAGTGAGAGGCCCGCACACCGCGATGAAGAGTGGCCCCCGCTTGCCACAACTAGAGAAAGTCCTCGCACAGAAACAAAGATGCAACACAGCAAAAATTAATTAATTAATAAACGCCTACCCGCAACATCTTCTAAAAAAAAAAAGAGAGCGACAATATGGAATAATGCGAAAGTCTCTGCAGACTTCTAGAGATATAATTTTCACTTTTCATCCAATTCTGTATGATTTTACAAAAATCACTTCAAACCTATATGCCTCAGTTTTCCCATCCAACATGAGGATAAATTTTCAGTGGAACACTTTGAAAATAACTGCTTTTAAAAACAATATAACTGCGTTAGGTTTTACAAAGCAAACTTCTATTCAAATACAGGGCACTATTTTTACTAGCCAATAAAGCATCTTTCAAATTGCATATTATAAAATGATTCAATTCATCCACATTTAGAATCTGTGTTTACTTAGAAAATCCTCTTATAAGCATAAAGTATAAAATGGATCTTCATAGGATACTTAGGCTTTTAGATTCAAAGACTAACAACATACAAAGTCTGTTTCCACTTGGAATAAAATTACGGTGCTCTTGTATTTTTTTGCATTAGCTCTGTGATCCAATTTCTAGTCTCTCCTATTTACAAGCATTCTTTTATACAACACTGTGTAATATACATTCTTCTTTATGCAGCATTTATTACTTTATAATCTGATTAATAGCATATCATAATGCATAAGTTTACACTTGCAAAATTTACGTAGTGTGGAGTTTGACCATCTTAGGATAAGAACTGAAGACCAAATGAGCAGAAGTCCTTGCTGACAGGTCTTTAAAATCAAATCTGTTCTCAAGGAAGAGTTTGTTGTCTATGAAGACTGCATGGCTGTGTCAACATCGTAAAGCATCATCAACCATCAGGAAGACAGCAATCTAGGAACACACATCGTTTCCTCATTTCAGGGGTGTGAGGGGGGGAGAGACTAATATGAGACATCCTCAGGCATCTTGTCAGTGGAAAATGATCCTGACTTGGTCTCAGAGATGCAAACTGTCACAGGAAATGCGATTTGCCAAATGCTGTTAGGCCCGAACACCTGTGAAAGGGCCCTGGAACTAGGACTCAAACGTAAAATCCGGGCTCACGAAGCCATGATTTCCCAGTTGGCAAGCGCTCTCCATTCAGCGTCCAGAAGAGGAGAGGATTCTCCCCTCAGACTCTCAGAGACTTCTCAGTGCTTTCTTGTTGACTATCTATTCTCTGACTGAGGAAAGAACAACATCGATTTTCCCATTTTCTTCTTTGTTTACTAGTCCCCTTCAAGAGAGAGGATATATAGTGGAACTGATCTGGAAAGGAGAAAACTTAGGTTCTAGACTGCTTCTTTAGGACCCTACTTATAGAACATTGGCTAATCCATTATTTGGCCTCTCTGTTCTTCAGTGTCTCCCTCATTCGTTTATTTTTTTTGAAAAAAATTTTTTTATTGAAGTATAGTTGGTGTACAATATTATATAAATTACAGGTGTACAACAGAGTGATTCACCATTTTTAGAGGTTATGCTCCAGTTACAGTTACTGTAAGATATTGGCTATATTCCCTGTGCTGTACAATATATCCTTGTAGCTTATTTTATACATAATAGTTTGTACCTCTTAATCCCTTACCCCTATATTGCCCCTCCCCCCTTCCCTCTCCCCACTGGTAACCACTAGTTTGTTCTCTATAGCTGTGAGGGTGCTTCTTTTTTTGTTGTTGTTGTTACATTCACTAGTTTGTTGCAATTTTTAGATTCCACATACAAGTGATGTCGTACTGTCTGTCTTATTTCACTTAGGAAATACCTTCCAAGTCTATCCATGTTGTTGCAAATGGCCAAATTTCATTCTTTTTTATGGCTGAGTAATATTCCATTGTGTATATATATACACCACGTCTTCTTTACCCATTCATCTGCTGATGGACACTTAGGTTGCTTCCATATCTTGGCAACTGTAATAAGGATGCTATGAACATTGGGGTGAATGGATCTTTTCAAATTAGTGTTTTCATTTTTTCCAGATATGAACTCAGGGGTAGAATTGCTGGGTAATACCTCATTTATTGAAGAGCACAACAGACCCGATTGTGCCTAGGGTCTCTTCCATTTTCAAAATTCTGCTTGAACATTTTCAAGCAGCTCCTCTCCATAGTAAACCAAGAAGGGATGCTGGATACATAGATCCCCTCAGCCCTCCAGGAAGCCAGCCAGCTTATCTCCCACAGCTCTGAGCCATCTTGTTCTTTACCCCAGCACGGCAGATACATATTATGACTTTTCTGTGTGTTCTATGATATAAACAAGGCCAGAAAGCAGTGCTTTTAGAGAATTTAAGGGGAATCACCTCCTTGATGAATAAACACTACCTTAACCAGCTGTCATACAGGTGATCATCAATAATTTGCACGCACCTCACGTCCAACACATAAACAGTGTGAGGATCCATGATTTCTGAACTGTACCTAGGGCAGCAGCGATGACAACATGTACTGTTCCCTAAAGTCCCCTGTCAATAAAAGGTAGTTGCTGGGACTGTAATTATGGCATCCTTGCTACCCAAACTTGAAGCTTTTATGGGGCTTATGCAATTAACTACTTAAATGCATAGTAACACTTGCTTCTCTGACAGAAAAGTATTGATTTTTTAATCATTTTCAAGTCTCCTCTAGCACAAATAAATGTACTACAGTTACAGTTAATGCACTGTGTACATGCATTAAACGTTGGTGTGACAAAATTTATTATTTTGTGAAATATAGAACTGAAGTCGGGCTTCTCAGAAAGTAGCATCATGGATCCAACATCAGTGTGGAAACTACCATTGTCCTTGATACTCCAAATTCTCTAACTTCTACAAGTTAGAGATCTTTTTTCATAGGATACTTAGGCTTAAAATAAAGGAGGGGATGCTGAATATAAATCTTTCCTATATGTCAGTGTAGGAGAAAATTAGAAATAGTCCAACAGAGAAGATAACAGTTTATTCTTTCCCAAAGCTGTGGGTGTATGGCAACTCTGTTCAGATGAATTTTTGTCTATTTAATTTTTTTCCCCTTGCATTTATTTAGGGCACATCTATCAAAATATTTTGCACACAATAGTCTTTCTAGTTCAATTCTTACACATTTTAATTGTGTTGTTTTAACGCCTTACTATAGTTAATACATCGGAAAACTAAAATGGTGCTTTAAAAAGTGTGATTTCTGCCATGACAAAAGGTGAACAGAGGCCCGGTGAAAGTCACATATCTAAATACAGACCTGGCAACAGAGGTCATTACACAGTGTGTGAACAAGGCTTTACCTTGGGTGCATCACACATTCAACATTAAAGTGGGTGAGTAAAAAGCAGTTAATTTTGTTTTGTTAGAAATAATATCATTTTAGTTTTAGCATCTAAGACAGATGCCAGCATTTCACTCTGAACAGATGGTAATTCCATCTAATAGTGCATCTCTGTATTAGTAAGGTCTGTTGTGTATACAAACAGTAATAAACAGTAGGTAAGGATCAAAATAAATTTTAATTGTTGACATTAAATTCTGGCAGCCACAGTTCTAAGGCTGCAATATTCCTTTTTCAAGTCTGTCAGGTTTACTAATGCTACAAAAGCTTTGTCGAAAGCTGCCAGATTCCAGTTTCCATACAAAGATGTTGCATGCTACCAGCTGTTGGTCTGCACCAGGATTACCTGTTTTCCTACACTGAAATAATCCTTCAGGAATAACATGGGATTGGTGCTACCACTGATGCACTGGTCCGCCATGATTTCTTTTAGAATGCTCCTGAAGGACTGAACCTTTAATTAAGAGGTTGATTTTTAAAATGTTGTGTCCAATTGTTACAATTGGGGTCATGGTGCTGTCACAGCCACTTTCCTACCCTGCTAAGTAAGGGTCTCTCATTCAGTTCGCTCTATTCTCTTTGCAAATCTGGGCATTCCTGAACTTCTATGAAACTGACATCATCCTTTTCATTTGGTTGGCTTTATCAGGAGCCTGAAGGATTTCCCTAACAATTGCAGCTCTCGTCAGCTGAGCTCTTCTGTAGACTTTGCTTGTTGGATCAAGCCTGCCAACAAGCACCAATCTGGTTCTCATAATGTCTCCTACGATCTGGTATTACAAGTAGTAGCCGCTCTATATTTGGGGAAGCTGCCATGTCAAAATCATTATAAAAAACCCCAGTTTGGCATTCAAGTTCAATAACAAACACGCTTTGCCATTATATTTCCTTAAAAACAAGGATGTATTTTTTTGAATCATGAGAAATATATTGCTTCCACCATATGGGACAACCAACGACTCACCAACCGATTTCAGATGCAGCATATTGAGCTGACCATATGTTACTGTGCTGTTGAATGGCTGAGTGATTCATGCCCGTCACATTCTAGTATATCAATTAAAGCTCCTTGAAGTCTGCATGATTTGTGTCTCTGTTATTAAACCCTGCTAATTCATCCCACTTACACATCTGTTATAAATCTCTAGGAGTGCTGCATGATTCATGGCAATCTGTGAGCATGCTACAGCAAATTCTTCTCCTTGTAATTAACAGTAAATTGTTTTACTGCCATGCAATGAATTTTTCAGTTATATTGCAAATGAACTCCTAAATGTGCGGTTCTTTCCTAAGAACTGACTTATATCATTAGGCAATTAAAAAGTATTGCTTTGAACCAAAAGCTTTTAATCAAGAGAAATACAACTTCAACATTGCCTGAGAGCCACGGAAATTTGACACGGTGGTTAGAAGGGCAAAATAATTTCTGTTGTCAAAAGAGCAAAACAAACAAAACCAACCCTTCCGCGTACTCAGGACTTCCCTGATGCTAAGACGTGAGAACGTTGCCTGAAAAGACTGGGTGAGACAAGTGTGCACAGATACTGTTTATCTTAGAAGTGACTTAAGTCATCTGTCATTACCAAATTTCTCAGATTGACTTACACTGCTCTAATTGTAAAACAGTGCCTTTATTCTTGAAATAAATAATTGGATAATTAGCCAAGTTGAATCCGCAGAGGATTTCACTGCTGTTCAAGTGCTCCTGTCAAAGGTGAAGCAAATTCATTTCAGTTCGCCTCTGCAGCTCTTCGAAGAGGCTTTGATTTTTTTTTTTTCCCCACTTTCCTGGCAGCAGCCTGAGATTCATGAGTCCATACATCAAGTCGGTAGTTTAACAACAAATGGAATTAAATTCAAAGAAGGGAAACTAATTGAAGGACAGCAACAAAAGTGTTTGGTAATGTGCTTTTTAATATGGCATGCCACATTTGCATGATAATTTTTCCTTTTTAGCATGGAGCAGAAAGTGACTAGCTTAATGAGGGATTATTCAAGACAGGAACGAACAAAATGCATTCATAACTAAGAACAAAGATTGTATTATGAAACAAAAACAGGCAACCTCAGAGAAGTAACTGGATGATTGGTTTATGCATTATGAATAAAAAGGTAGAAAAATATTTATATTAGTATTCACTAATGACTATATATACAAGATTGTTGTAATTAAAATTATAAATTAACATATTAAGAGTGCTTCTTTAATCACTCTGGGTCCTATTCACAATGAAAAGACTTATGTACCTGCATACAAAACAATGTGTATTTTCAACCCAGCCGCAAACATACATTCTACTTCGGATTCAGACAAAAATCTTAATGCACCACTAATTACTTGCTTAATGGGAGATGGGCACTTCTAAGCTTGTAGTGTAGAGGTCATTTTACGACAGGTAAAGGAAATAGGACATTTTCCCTCCAGGAATGGATCTCCAAAAGGAATTTCTCTGAAGGAAGGTTTAATTTGTACTTAATTCACAAAGGGCGGAAATGTACAAAGTTATTAGATTAAAAGGGTAATCTTCAAGAAAAGTATAAGAAGGGTGCCCAGTCCATCAGTTTATGACCCTTATATACCCAGAAGCAACTCCAAAGCCACCCATGACAGTTTCCTGAAGATTTTGCAATGGAGATGCAGCCGCTCCTGGGAGAATACCTCTCTCACATCAGCTCTCAGACTTTGTCATGGGCACCAAAACTAAAGGAGTAAAGCAATAAATATTCTGGACGAAATGTGTAATTCTAATAATATCTAATTGAAAAAATACTTCAAAGAGAGCAAATTATAATTCTCAAGCTTTTTAATGAAACATACATCTTTACAAGTATCTTTTTGATTTCTGTGACTGAGATTTAAGGAAAAAAAACATGTTTAAGTGATTCAGTGCTTCAAAAAGGCTGACTACTACTTCTAATTTTGGGTGCCCTTCTTCAAAATTTTTAAATGGTCGCTGGCTTCTTCGGATTCCTGACACTTCACTCACATGAACTACATTTAGACTTGAGTTAAATTTCTCACAAATCCATTAGAATTCACTGGAGTAATATATACCCTCCAAATTGTAACTTTATTACTAGAAGAAACAGAGCAGGAAGAATCATAGCTGCAACTTAACTTTTATTCCTTTCCTACAATGGTCAACAAACCTGTTGACCATTCAAAAGAATTGACCTTCTCACTGTTTATTTCTATGACTCAATATCTATCAGTTACACACAGAGGTTTAATCCTAGGAAAATTTTAGAAAAAAAACCTTTTTCACCTATTAAAAACAAAGGAGTTAAGAAGGATATTGGATCTGTAATTGCTGGGGTTTTCTTTGTATTCTAATAAAAACAAGTCCATTCTCCCTGATCCAAACACCCCTGAAAATGGTATATTTTATAATAAATCCAGTGGCAAGCAAAAATTTTTTTTTTATACTTTTGTCATGTAAGTGACTTTATTCCCTGCTTGGCAGATGAAGAGTCAGAGAGTTCTGACAAAATAAATTAAGGGATAAAGAAATAAAAAATTTCCCAGAAGAACGCTAAAATAATTTTTCCTTCAGAAAAGAAAGGATTTCACATGTGAACAAAGTTAATATGTTCTTTTTTTAATGTAAATTGAGTAGAAGGAACATTTTGGCAAAGGACAAAAAACTACACATTTAAAATTTACTATCCCATCTTCTCCTGCAACTGTTTAATTTTTTACCTTCCAGCTTCTGCTCTAACCATGTTAATCAGAGTGCTGCCCAGAGAGTCATCAGTGACCCCACGTTCCTTGCAGTTTACATTTTTCCTACTTTCCCTACAGCATGTGACCCTACTGACAACATTCTCCTTCTAGAATTCTCTCTCCCCTTGAGTTTTTGGATACTGCTTTTTCTAGGTTCTTTTTCTAACTCTGACCACGTCTCTGTTCCCTTTATTCCTCCTTTCCTCTTCCTCCCAAAATGTGAGCATTCACTGAGATGTAAACTTTTATTTTGTATTTTCTCTGCCTTCACTAATACATTATCATCCATAGTTTCGCCTTCTTCTACATGCAGGTGACTATAAAACCCGCATCCTTCTTAAGCTCCAGATTTGCATTTTCTGCTGTTGGCTGGTTATAATTGTCATGGATGTGTTTCCATCAGATAATCAAACTGAAACTCATGGTTTTATTTCTCCCATATGTTCTTTCTTCGTCTTTTGCATTAGATTTAGTGGCATCACCACTGTCTAGGATATTTACTGTCATCTTCAATTTCTCCCTCTTCTTAACCTGTGGATTCCCCTTCCTTGATCTGCTCTATTCCTTTCTTTTTTTTTTTTTTTTTTTTTTTTGCGCTTCGCGGGCCTCTCACTGTTGTGGCCTCTCCCGTTGCGGAGCACAGGCTCCGGACGCGCAGGCTCAGCGGCCATGGCTCACGGGGCCAGCCACTCCGCGGCATGTGGGATCTTCCCGGACCGGGGCACGAACCCGCGTCCCCTGCATCGGCAGGCGGACCCTCAACCACTGCACCACCAGGGAAGCCCCTATTCCTTTCTTTTAATCTTTCCTTCTATTTATCTGATTTACTTTCTCATGGCCCCCTTGGAATGTCTACCAGTCTCTATTTCCACACTTTAATCTATTCTACACTGTACTGACAGAGACATCTTTATAAACCTCAGCTTTCATCATGTCAGGATGGAACAGTCCCTCAAACAGCGACACATGGTATAATAGCTGGAAAAATCTTTACCAATTCTTTATAGTCCATTTCAAGTGCCATTTAACCTGAGCTAATTTCCCAGTCTCCTAAATCAAAGCTATCTATACCGTGTTCTCCGTTCCCATAGCTTTCTTTTATCCTTTCCCCCAAGGTGTTAACCCTACCTGTTATTTGTCAGTACCTTAATGCAGACACCATTAAGGTATCCTTGAATGGATTCTACTAGAATCCCCTCCACCCAGTGCTTTAAATAGTAACCTTAATAGATGCTTACTGAATTGAGCACTCACAGCAGAACATAGCAACAATACGGTTATGACACATTATTAACTCTATATTGTAAACAACAAACTTGAAATGTGTAGTTTTTGATCAAAATCCTGAAATGCATGCCATAATTCTGAACAACATGCTCCTTACAGAACTGAAAAATGATGCTTTTCGATGTTAGCCCCCCTACAGTTTACTTTTGCCATTCAATCCTTAGTTTTAGGACTCTCCATTGTTATATTTATGTTATAATACTGTTACGGAAACAAAGTTGTAAAATAAACTGCATGACTTCGATAACATTCGATTAGACATTCTATAACATTTACATTGTGACTGAGAAAAGTATTACAAAACAGTTATGATAGAAATCTTGATTAAAAATAACAATTGTTTTTTGAGGATTTACTCTGTGCTGGGCACTGCTTTAAATACTTAACATGTATTTACTCCTCGGGAGAGCCCCATGTAATAGGTTATCCTTACTTATAAATTGGAAAACTAAGGCACAGAGATCATATAATTTACTCAAGGTCACAAAGCTAGTAGATGGCAGAGCCCAAATTCAAGTTGCGGCATTCTGGCTTATCATTTTCCCCTAAAATACACAAATAAACTCTTATTTGAAAAAGTCAATTAACTTGCACATCTCATGGCTTTCGGAGACTATGAGAGGTTTCCAAGTTCTGTTTTTCAGGGATAAAGAGGCAGGGAGAGGACTCAGAGGGCCTAGATGAGTTCTGCTCCACTCAGCTTCCACTGGATGGAGTGGCCTTAAGCCTCCTCACCAGTGACTAGAAGAAGAGCACATAGCACTGGGGCGCAGTGAGTTCCATGCCACAGGAACTCTTACTGCAACCAATGAGGATGATATTCACACAGACGTGATCATTGGTCCATTAAGCAGGGAAGATGCCATTCTATAGACATTTTCCCTGCTTTTCTCTTTCCATGTCCAGGGTCTGTCTGGTCTCTGGGGGCCGGCATGTCTCCATTCAGTTCTTTTAGTTTGTGTCTATGAAAAAACAGAGTAGATCCTGTCTAAAGGAGAGAAACTGTCCTAACAGTGCTGAAAACTAGGGCATGTGAGGTGCAGCTGGGAGGTCCCTCAGTGCACAGCCTGGAGGAGAGAAGACTTGGCTGGGGGTATTGTTACTGAAGATGTTATTGGAAGTGATGTCATGAGGAAGGTGAATTAGAGCGAGGGCAGCCCGCAAGGGAGTGGAAGGAGAATGTTCAATAGGAACCAGAGGGGGGTATCTTGGATTAGTATCACCTTGAAACTGCGTTTCAAAGAGGTCTCTAAACACGGTAGGATTTGCCAGAGAGGTGTAGTTCCCCCACCACTAAAGGATCAAACACAGGTCGGACAAACACTTGGAAGGAATGTTGCATAGGATATATTAATATTGGCTAGACAGTCACCCTAGGTGACTCTGAAATGTTTTACAACCCTAAGAAGCTGTGATTTCAGTTCTGCTTGGTCACATCATCGGAGTCCCTTTATCCTCCCCTAGATCTCAGGCCAACCTTTGGTTTCTGTGGTTTCTGTTTTCACTTTCTCCAGCCCCCAGGACAGATTCCTCTTTTAATTTTGATCCTCTAGTCCCAAATTATGTCATTTTTTCTAAAAGAGACAGGGAGTCTTCCCCTGTTATCCACACTCTGTAACTCTCTAATAACATAGTATATAAAAATACATAAATATTCTTATAGGAGCATGGCGTTTTTTGTTCAAGCTAGGTACACCATAAATACTTGTACATATAGGTTAAATATGTAAAAACGCAAAGAGTTCAGTCAGAGATAATAAAACATAATTACGTGGAACTTTGGAGTCATTCTCATTATTGAAAAAAAAAATTTTTTTTTTTTGGCCGTGCCACATAGCACGTGGGGATCTTAGTTCCTCAACCAGGGATTGAACCCGTGCCCCTTGCACTGGGAGCACAGAGTCTTAACCACTGGACTGCCAGGGAAGTCCCCATCATCGGTGGACAAGTTGAAGAAGCAAAATTACTTCTTATATTTGAAGTTTGTTGTATATTGATACAAGATAATTTGAGCCAAACAAGTTTTTCCAGAACGAAAACAAAATAAAACAAGACAAAAACTATGGAATTGTATATGAAGACAGTAAGGAAGAAAGTCTAAGGAGTATTTTCATAGCTAAACATGTTTGCATGCTATCTGTCATTCGCCTAGGAGTCTCTTAACCTCCTCACATCTGGACATTTCCTTAAAGAGCACCAGGAATCTAAGCCTTGTTGGATGCTGACAGAAAAACTGATTTGAAAATATCCTAAATGGTAAGTAGTTGGGTTATATAGGTGTTAATAATACCTGTAATCAAGTTTGTGTGAACCTAATTTGTCGTAAGTGAAGGAAGCAAAAAATTATACAAACTATTTCCTGGTAAGATTATACTTCATAACAAGTCGTTATTTCAATTTTATGTACTTAGGAGCCTCATATTCATAATAAACAGATTAATAAGCACACTACTGCCTATCCAATAAAGGCAAAATATGACACCAGGGCAACCCAGTAATTTCTGGATGTCTGCTGTTAGCTCCATGGGGCAGGAGGGGATAGACCAAATCCCACACAAAAAAAGTTAGGATTGAGAGGAGGAGTATTCTGAGTCCTCAGAAGAAGCCTGCCAAACACTTCAAACAATTGTTGGGACGCCTTTAGGACTTAGGGTGGTGGGAGCCCTGTAGTCACTCTGCATCTAATTATGTCTCTTATGGTGACACAGTTGCAACTCAGGAATGTTCAGGGCTCTTAAGTTTCTTTTTCTGTGTCATCTTTTTCTATGTCAAGGTCAGTAGCAATAAGGGATAGTGAGGGAGAAGGAGGAAGCAGAAAAGACAAATATTATGTCCAAACTAAAGAAGGTATTGAGCTTTGTAGGTGTTTTGTTTATAAATACACAATGTATTTTTCATGTCCTTTAGAACTTGCTTACCTGCTGCTAAAGTCCGTCCTCCTCCCGAAGCACTGGTTATACAACCAACTGAATTGCACAAAGAAATAGTAAAGTTGTATATCCTATAAGGTTGTAGTCCTTCTACAATATAAGACAGTTCTTGGGATTTAGCAGTGTACAACACCTGTGAAGCAAAAAAAATAGAAGTCAGATAATAGATAATCAGTGTGAAATATTAGCTTGACAAGCAAAGTTCCAGGAATTCTGACAGGGGGAATTATTGCCAACCATGATTAGGAAAAGGAATTATTTTTGAAGGGCCTCAACAAGCTAGGATTTAATTGATAATTGTACAATCACACTGCTTTATGAGGTAATAATCCAGTTCCTGAGTGGATAAATGAGGAATCCGAGTTATTGCCTCATAAAGCAGCATGGTGGTGCAGTTCGTGTCACTGATGGTACAGATAAAGAATGGCGACACTGTCATTGTTATCGTGAAAAAGTCCAAATAAAACCACGGGGCTTGGCCAAAATGAACCCAGTGCAGTAATGCCCACATGCTAGGTGATGGAGCTGGTACAGAAAGATGTCACTATGTTCAATCAATCCTATCATTTGTTTTTAAAAAAAAAAGCCACAGGAAGGAAAAGGGGAAAAAAGGAAAGATTACTGAGCACCCACATGAAGTCAATTCTCAATTATCTTTCTTGTACAACTGAGCATAAGCAGATTGATCAGTTACATTTTTTTTTTGAAATACTGTCTTTATCACACATTTTCAAATGAAAATAGCAGATTTGAGCAAAGGAGACTCTATGGTCCATAAACAAGTAATTAAACAATAAGCACTGAGAGCTTGTCCTGTCATTACAACTAGAATTGATCAAAAGCAACCATGTAAATTTGCTTAGTCTGTAGATACAAAGACCACTGGTGATTATATTCAGGAAAAAAAAGTCATTAAAATGGATAGTCTGACAGCAAGCATGAGTACGAAGCTATTTTTCTAAGGGATACTGATATACATTCATATGAAATAATCTTCCATAAATATAAATACTACAGCTAACTGTAAAGATTAATAACATTTGGAGTCAATTTCTAGATTTTGTTTTCCCTTTAGGAGTACAATAAAATTCATTTGGAATATGTGCCTGGGTACTGACTTTAAAATTTCATAAACTGAGTAGTTCTAGAAAGCAGTGTGTTTGGAATATAAATTATATTGCTTACATAACATTTTTCAGAAATAAAGGTGACTTTGGAGATTCAAAATATCTAGGAATAATTTCAAACACTGGCACCATTTTCTTGCAATTACAGTTAGAAATCAGAAAAGCATCAAACACTGAATTATTAATCTTTTTTCCAATTTTAAAATGGCTACTTAGGTTTTGAAGATATAAACTTTTTTCTTTTGTGCAATGTGATTTAAAATTTTCTAAGAAAAATAAAACTTTGAAATGAGTAAATCTTACTTAATATTGCTATAAGATTTATCTCATTTAGCACAGTCTTCATGGGATTTAATGTAGATTTTTAGAAAATGAAATTGTTTTTAAGATAAAATACATTAAGGTATTTCTTATTTAATTTAAAAACTTGAATCATTTTTAAACAAGTTATTCTTTGTCTCAAGAACACATCATGAGGGAGGGGATGAACAATATGGAGGTTCCTTAAAAAACTAAAAATAGAACTACCATACGACCCAGCAATCCCACTACCGGGCATATACCCCGAGAAAACCATAATTCAAAAAGAGTCATGTACCACAATGTTCACTGCAGCTCTATTTACAATAGCCAGGGCATGGAAGCAACCTAAGTGTCCATCAACAGATGAATGGATAAAGAAGATGTGGCACATATATACAATGGAATATTACTCAGCCATAAAAAGAAACAAAATTGAGTTATTTGTAGTGAGGTGGATGAACCTAGAGTCTGTCATACAGAGTGAAGTAAGTCAGAAAGAGAAAAATAAATACCATATGATAACACATACATATGGAATCTAAAAAACAAAAGAAAATGGTCATGAAGAACCTAGGGGCAAGATGGGAATAAACACACAGACCTACTAGAGAATGGACTTGAGGACACGGGGAGGGGGAAGGGTAAGTTGGGACAAAGTGAGAGAGTGGCATGGACATATATACACTACCAAATGTAAGGTAGATAGCTAGTGGGAAGCAGCCGCATAGCACAGGGAGATCAGCTCGGTGCTTTGTGACCACCTAAAGGGGTGGGATAGGGAGGGTGGGAGGGAGAGGTAAGAGGGAGGAGATATGGGGATATATGTATATGTATAACTGATTCACTTTGTTATAAAGCAGAAACTAACACGCCATTGTAAAGCAATTATACTCCAATAAAAAGGTTAAAAAAAAAAGAGGGAGGGGATATGGGGACATGTGTACGCATAGGGCTGATTCGCTTTGTTGTGCAACAGAAACACAGTATTGTGAAGCAATTATACTCCAATAAAGATCTATTTAAAAAAAATTTTTTAAAGAACACAAAATGAAACGTAATAAAGATAAAATGTAGACTAATACTAATTTTGATGAAATTTTACTTCTTCTCTACATATAGTTGTTATAAATTACATGATTTTTAAGAGACACTTATCCTAGAGCTTGGGGCATGTAAAATCATCACTCAGATAAACTGTGTCTTTATCATGTACATAGACTCATCTTAACAAGTCTTAAAGGATGTACCTAATTGAAAGTTTTTGTGGGATTAATCTTTAAAGAGGTGAGAAGAACTTTGTAGGAGTTTAAAATACTACAATGATAATAGCATCACTTCTATATATGTCTTCTACCACATTCTTAGGTAAAGATCCTTTAACAGTTATTTTTACAGTAGGCTTTCCCCAGAAATTTTGGCTATTTATTTACCAAGATTATAACAAGACATGCTCAGGTCAGTGTGGATACAAATTTAATTGTTGAGAACATAAAAAATTTGACTTTGCCACTTGTGATTTCACTTTCTTGAATATATGATTAGGTAGATGAATGTTTGCAGGAGAGGGTATAAGAGGGAGAATAAAATGACATATCTATATTCTTATTTTAATTCAGACACAAAGAAAAGACTTTTAAACAAACAAAAGATTTATATACATAAATTTTGTCAATATAAAAATTTTCCTGTCCCATTGAATAATATTTTATAAAATGTAATGTAGCCATATCCTATTAATAATCACTAATAATAACAATATCTAATATTTGTCAAGCTCTACAAAAACTGTATAGATAAGCAGAAATTGTTTCCCATTTTACACATGAATAAAACCTGAAGCACAGAGATGTGTGATATGGCAAGTAATTGGTAAAAGCGGGATAAAAACAAGTTGATTTCTGGGATGTGTTGTATAACTATGGTTTTTTTTTTCTTATCTTAGTTCCTTGGAATAGAATATTATAATACAAGTAACAGCCAGAACGCATAATATGCTGTGCTAGCTGGTAATCCAAACCCACATGTCATCCACCATTCTGACACTGCTGGCTCAATCTCAACTCCTACCTATGACTCCTCGGAGGAACCTTAAGACTTGTGAGAGTAGAAAAATGTGGTTTGGTTTGCGGATGGGTTGTCTTAGTATGTGCTTAATGAAGCCAAAAATGGGTGCTGGCTGCTCTATAGCTCCATTCAGGGATGGTCCTAAAACCCAGCAATAAAAAGAAATCCTTTCAATGGGCAAAACTTTAGGTAGTGCACCTGGTGATTTATCCTGTGTGGAGAGGGAAGGGTCCCTGAATTATATGGCTGTGGTTTGGTTGTATTGAACATGGCCATAAAAGTAAAAAAGACTAGAAAATCAGGAACTAGGATGTCTAGGGAAGAAGAATGTGGATAGGCCCACGGGACAGGGCATCAAGTAAGTGCGAAGATCTTTTCATGTCCTGTTAATGTCCTCCAAAGAGCATCTTCCTCAGAAGAGATGCTGAACAGCCAAGTATGCAGAATGACTTGTCCAGTTGACATCAGCCGGTCTTTGTCATTGGTCACTCTTATGCTGGTAGAAAGGACACTGGTCACACCATAAACTGGAGGGTAACAAGAGCCTCTCATCCTCCAGGATTATTATACATATCAAATGAATCAGTCTATGTACACAGTAAAGCCTCAGTAATCTTTACCTATGATCATTATTCTCATTACTGCTGGCTGGATATAACTCACTAGAAGGAAATATGTCACTACATATCCCAAACCTTGAACATGTTCACAGCCTTTGCTATAAGCTGTGATAAACTGCATCCCTCAGAATTTATTCTTAGGAAACAGAAATATGCAAAATGTACATATAAGATGTTCTTATCAATGTCATTTAGATTTGCAAGAGAATTAATACAATAGACATTTCAATTGATTGTGGATTGGTTGAATCATTATTGTGCACCCATATGATAGTACACAGCTACTGAATGTCAGCTTCCTGCAAGATATTTAAGGATATATGCTAAGTGGAAAAAGCAGATTTCATGAAACAAAGTTATACCAACTTTATTTCCATATACCCTTATATTAGGAAAAATGAGTGATATAAGTATTTAGAGCCTTGTATATATAAATATTATATTAAGAAACGAATGCCCCCTTTAAGGATTGTACTGGGTTGGCCAAAAACTTCATTCGGTTTTAAGTAAAAATAAGACATATTTTTCATTTTCACCAAGAAATTTATTGAATGTATTCATTAACTGAGCAAACATTTTGGCCAACCCAATATAAATGAAAATTCTGTCAGAATTCTGCAAATACAGAAAATGTCAATATGAAGACATAATTCAATTCTGAAAGGTCGTTAGTTGAAAATAACAATACCTGTGAAAACACCACCGGACTAGATTGTTGAGGTGATTGTTCAGAAACCATACTGACGTTATACCCCACAACTTTTCCTCTTGTCACATTATCTGCTGGCATCTCCCAGGACACATTGAGCGAGTATGGTGAGAGGGCGGAGACTGAAGGAGGGGTCATGAATACAGGCGCTGTTAACAACAACAATAACAACAGCCAAGACAATGAATGCTGTATTCACAGGTTTTCAACCTGAATTCACACATTTATCCTAGTTTCTGAAACACCTCACTCCTTACGTAATATTCTAATTTTTAAAAATCAAAGAAGATGCTGGTGTGTATAAAAGCTACTCACTCACTTATTTTTATATCTGCAAGGATGTTCTCCACCTTCACATTACTAACAAAGATATTTTCCATTTACAAAATTAAAAAATAGGAATTTGCTTGTGTTCATAAAGGTAACTAGTAGATAGCTGGAGAGGAAACCATAGGTCTTATGACGTCTTTGAAAGGAGAAGCCACAAAAACAATATGTCTCAGTCCACAAAGTTTAGAACAATGCACAGTGACATACTGGACTTCTTATGTAGAGAAGTAATTCACTGAGCTCCTGGGAGAATATTACTCTTTAGAAAGAGGGAAATCGAAAATGTTCTAAATAACCCCGAAGAAATTCGAAAAGTTTTCAGTAAATCTGGATTGAAATGTTCAGGGACATACACACATACATTCTCCCCCTGCCATCCTTGAGATCTTAATATGGATTTTAAATGTGCTAACCAAAGGTGTATTATCAAAGGACCTCATTGCACTTTCATTAGCCAGTGACCCATACGATTATGAGGGTCCAGTATTGCTGTTTCATCCATTACTTTTCATTTCTGACCTTGACTTTCCCCTTCCGGAATGCCATGGCTCATCACTTGTGCTATCATGGCCCTATTATTTGGACAAGATGGCTGGGAGTCATTAAGAGATGCTCAAGCACAATGCACATTTTATTCATGAAATGATTCCCTTGGACATCAAACTTGAAGCTACACTTACCCTCCACAGTCCGAACAGATCCAATTTAAATCGGGATGTGGGTTTCTTTGTATATCTATAGATTCAAAGCATAACAAAAGTGTAGTTTTTTTGTCAAGGGCTCATGAAATTTGAAGTGTTTATAATATAAAGAATGAGGTGGAGGATTAAAAATATCTCATTTGCCTTAGTAAAGCTATCTTAAGAAAATTAAAACTTTTCACCATCTTTCCTTACCATATTGCCAACTGCTTATAAACACACTTGTAAATTATAGATTTTGATGTCTGGGATTATATTTTAAGGTACAATTTGGTATCTAAGCTATTTGTTTTGGAAAGAGAAAGAAAAACAAAAACAGATTTGTGAAACTGGTAACAGTTATATCTTTCACTGAACATAAATTGTACTGAATTTGGAGCAAGATGGGACATATGGCCAGCCCACTTCAGGACTGGAAACCAATTGCTATTTTTGACAAGCATTCCCAAAAGACTATAACTACAGTTAAGTCATTTTGGCGCCTTGAAGTAACAACTAAAACATTATTTTTTTCCCTAGAACTTACTGCAAGGACTTTGTGACCTTGAGTTATCTATGAAACCAATCTATGCATTCAATATTTCCTTGGTTTATGTAAATGTACAGCTCTTGCTTTTCGAATGTATTTAGTGCTGTTGACTTTACTTTGAGGCAATATTTTCATTCAGGAGTTTCCAAAGTAGAGTTCAAAGCATTAGTCTTCACCTGATTCTCCCGTTCTTCCTGTGGTCCAGGCAGAAGACACACTCCCAGCCATGTTCACAGCTAAGACTCTAAACTTGTACTTGGTGTACGGCTCCAAGCCAGTGATGATTGTGGTTGGTTCGGGAGGTTCTAATGCATTTTCATTGGCTGATTCTGCAAGTGGGTAAGGACTGAGCCAGCCACTGCTCTGAAAAACTCGACTTTCTGCTGACCTGGTTTCTCCATTAGATCTCAGTCTTTTCATGTATAGTTCATATCTTATAATTATGCCTAGAAAAGTGAAACGGTGAACAAAGAGGACTTATTAGACAAATGGGCTATTTTAGGGGTGGGGTGATGTTAGGTTATGTGAAGAGTCCTGGCTTTCCTTGTGCTTCTGACTCAATTACCTGTCTATTTTCTTGGTAATCCACATGATAGGTACTTATTAAAAAAAAAACCAAACTACAAGTTGATAGCTACATGAATGCATATTACTGAAAAGCATATTCATGGAAAATGAAAACAGCGCAAAAGTATACAAACACAAAATAACTATAATTTATGATAGGTAAATTCAATATTTTTCAGGATGATTGGTCATAATTTATGCTAAGAATGGCTATCTCTTTTCGGAAATTTGATCACCGTACCTTCAATTTGTATAGTTTCAAATTGGGGGATTTTGATTTGATTATCTGCTTAACATAAGCCTTGTTTACATAAATATTAGAATATTACAGTTCATTTCCACCTCGTTTTATCAAGTAACTTAAAAATCCTAAGAAAAAAGCTTTTGTTATAATACGTACATGATATTAAATTACTAAAAATCTACGAAGGTGTGCTGGCCTGTATAACCAAGGGTTCAATTATATAAGCCCAAAAATTAACTTAATGGAGTCAGCTAGCCTATATACATATTTTTTGTATTATTTCATATCTTCTTCTTGCTTAAAAGAAAATTTACTGTTTATGGGTGCCCTCACTTGTGACACAGTCACATATAATGCATTTCCTAAGTGAGTTTCAAATTAGAAACATCATTTGTGTTATGGCAGATGTCACTAAGAGCAAAGATAATATTAGCCTTCTAGGGGGCAATTTAAATGAGTGGAATTTGTTATTAGATTAAAGAAATATACTTATTCTACTAACCAGGACAAATAGTATATCTTTAGAAATTGTTTCCCAATTATGACATCATGCAGTTATAAAACTGAAAATGGTTGTCAGAATCTTATTGCACAATTCCAAATACCCAGATTCTCCTCCATGTTTTACCCAAGAATGGGAAATCTCAGCCTTGAATTCCTACCATTTGGTTCCATCGGTGGAGCCCATTCTACGTGAAGCTCTGTGGAACTGATCTTCCGCACCTCGGGTGGACCCAGCCTTTGGGGAGGTGCCTGGGCTGTGGTCACTGTCAGAGGGGTGCTGTGTAAACAGCCTCCACTAGTACACGCCTGTACAGCAAAACGGTATTTGGTGAATGGAACCAGATTCCAGATGGTAGCGGTGGTTTCAAGACCTTCATAGGGAACACAGGGCTGGATGCCATCTAGAGGAGCACAGGACAAAATATATTTCTCGATAGGACCAGAACGATTTGAAGGTACAGCCCAGGTAAGTGTCACAGAGTCTGAGCTAATAGGACTGATATAACTTAAGTTCAGGCTTCCCTCTGGGGCCCCTGGTTTTGTCCTGTAGGTGACAGCTGCACTCCTTGTTGAACCACTCAAGCTGCTGGTCTCGAGGTAATAGGAATAGGAGGTATATGGTGACAGCGCAGTGTCTAAGAAGTACTGAATATCTGAAATTTAAAAAAAAAAAGAAAAGAGTTACATTCCACAAATTGGCAAGGAAACATTTCTAATTATTTTTCTGTTATATAACATAACTACATTAAACTACACCAATCCACTCTTTTGAATAGAAGTATGGTTCATATTTTTAAAAACTGAGATGAAGCAAATACTGGTTACTTTTATTGTGCAGTACAATATAAGAAAAGTGCCTTTTGTAATGATGCATATTTAGAAGCTAAAGCTTTTGTTTTGTTCTTTGTATGATACAGCGTCCTTTTTTATATGCTAGAAACCTAATGCCGAAGG
Source organism: Delphinapterus leucas (assembly GCF_059928025.1). NCBI lineage: Eukaryota > Metazoa > Chordata > Mammalia > Artiodactyla > Monodontidae > Delphinapterus > Delphinapterus leucas. The sequence continues at coordinate 20,746,447 of NC_143129.1, forward strand.
TGATGGTATTAGGAGGTGGGGGGACTTTGAAAAATGATGACATCATGAGGGTGGAGTCCACACATGGCATTAGTACCCTTGCAAAAGAGGGCCCAGAAAAATCCCTCATCCCTTTCACCATGTGAGGACACAGCGAGAAGTTGGCAGACTGCAACCCCGAAGAGGGCCGTCATCAGAACCCAACCGTGCTGGCACCCTGACTTTGGACTTCTAGCCTCCAGAACATTGAGAAATAAATTTCTGTTGTTTAGAAGCCACTCAGCCTGTGGTATTTTGTTATAGCAGCCTAAAGAGACTAAGGCAGTGACCAGTTGAGTGAAGGGTTATTTTGACATTCTGTTACATATGTCATTGCAAATTCTTCATGAAAATATGTTGAATATCAGACTAGAGTCCAGTCAGGTCACAGAAAGCACGGAGTAATCTGAACAAGGAAAGTGGAATACACAGAATGATTGAGTACAAAAGGGTTTTACTTACTTAGGGGACCAGAAACCTCTAAAGAATGCGGGAAGAGAAGAGACAGAGACAGGGAAAAATCATGACCCCCAGGGCTGAAGCAGAGCACCTAGGGAAGGAACAGAACTGGAAGAGATAAGACCTGGGATGAGATCAGACTTCGTTGGACAGGGTGCAACCGTGACCCACTTGACGGTGAAGTTCGCTGAGGTTCCATGAAGGCAGAACTCCCTTGGAATCTGGCCTCTAGCACCTCAGGTGCTCTACCACAGAACTTACAGAGAAAAAACTTACTGGCAGAGTGCCAAGGAAAGCAAAGCTGCCCAAGGGTAGCTTGGCAGCTGTGTATGACTGAACATCACTTGGTGAGTGATCTCCTGAGAGGGGTGCACACCAGAACCAGGAAGAGAAACCTCCATCTCCTGCAGGATCCCTCCAACACCCTCTACTGATAGAGTGCAACATCATACCGGCTAGTAAAGGAGAAATGTTTACAGGTTCCAGCTCCATTACCACAAAGCAGGCAATGAAGCCAAGGTTTGAAACGGAGAGGCAACAAATTGATAACTTGTACAAGTATACACTAAAAACTCTTTTATGAGACCATGATCTTTAGCCATATTCTTGGGAAACACTTCCTTGGGAAGCATATAAAATGACTGATGTGTTATTTATAACAGGAAATGTTTAAATAAATTAAAGTTGAATTTCTTAATGAGTTATATTAGTCTAATATTACATTAATAGGATTCTAATATTATATTAGTTAGTTAAAACAATAGTGATGAAGACCATACAGCAATACGAGAAAAAATATGAAATGTAATACTGCATAGACTTGATTATTATGCAAAATAAACCGAAGTACATATTCTCCCAGAAATTTTCCAAAATGAAATTCGTTTTTGCACTAGAATGCTGGAATTGTGACGCTTTAATTTTTTTTCCTTTAAATTTTCTTAATTGGATATACCACTTTTATAATAAAAAGTTATACAAATTCAAATCAAAATCAGGTGTTTAGAGAAATTATTGCACAAGAACATCATGAAATTCCTCTTTAGAGATGCACTGGGTCACAATATTGGCTGACCCCAGCCCCCGTGTGTGGCATTCTCACCCACCAGAGCTACATGGAGCTGTGCAAGTTGCCTGAATTAACCTTATTTTCTCACACACACCTTCATGCCTTGTCTTGTACAATTTCTTCCATGAGAGTAATTCTTCCTCTACTGTGGTATCTGGTTAATTCACCTCACATCACCCGCTTTTGTGGAACTTTCAATGGTTCTCAATCATTATCTCTGCCCTCACAGGCATGGTTGCTTCTTACCCCTCCTCCAGTTACAGGATACTCAGAAATATTCTAAAAATATTTCTTAATACTCTTAAGTCTATTCTGGTACAATATTTAATATATTACTTTGTAATCTTGGTTTATTTATCTATATCTCTTTTCAATAATGAGAACTGTTCCTTCCATCCTTGTATTTCTAGTGGCTGGTACCGTTCCTGGTCTGCAGTAAGCAGTGAACAAAGCAGTGAACAAAGAATGAATGAATGATTCTTCATATACATATTTTTTTTCTAGGAAATAGTATTAAGACCCTTATAATAAAAAACATTATTTTCCTCTATTCTGTTTTCATTCTTATCCCCCTGCTTATATTTTCTGGGTTTTTTAGGTTTATTTCTCTCAGAGGTAACTGAACCATCTTACCCTTGTTACATTGATCCTTTGATGTGGTACAGAATAATAAATGATAATGACATTAAAGGTAGAAATGAAATCCCAGCGTTCACTAAGATACAGTGTTGTTTAAAACTCTCATCTTAAACTATGTTAATGTCCCTAGTGACGTAAGCAATGGTCACACGTAGACATAATCTTCCTCTAGTTTTCCTGTGAAAGCATTTCCCTGGAGTAACATTTAAGGACTATCTCCCCACTCATGGTGACCCAAAGGAGGAAAGATTTAACCGACTGTGAATTTGGGGGGGGGGGAAAGGAAAGCATCCTCAGCCCACTGATTTCTTTTCTAATCTGTCTTCCTGCAGGAGAAAATGTATATTTTCCAATCTGGCTTCTATTAATAATGATGATGATTTTTATTTTTCATTTCCATCTTATAGATGGAATCCTTATGTCTAGTTCCCCTTTAGTTTCAAACTCAAGTAGGAAAAGATAATATGATTTACTGACCACCCCTTAAAACTTCAATACTATCAAAAGTGTGCTATTCCCTACAATAGCTGTTCTCTTCACCCCTATAACACATAAAATACCTATTGGCAGCCCTAATCGTGGCTGCAGGGGTGATGGTATTAGGTGCTGATTATGTAATGCCCACTGTGCTAACTTATACCTTTCTCTTCTACTCTTGAAAACTAATTAGGATGCAAAATGAGTGAAATGTTGCCTAGGGGAACCACTGACTATACCTTAACTTCCTTTTAAAAAGTTATTTATAAACTTTAAAATTATTCCATCATTATTAGCAGGTATTACTAAGAACAAATAATTTGCAAGATCTAAAAATGAAAATACCGGTGTGTTATGATCTTAGGTTGGAAACTACTGCCCTGGAGAATCCCTTAGTGCATCAGGCCAGCTAGGAAAAGTTTTATTCTAACAAGGAATTCTATAATGGTCTCAACCAAATGGTCAAACTTGCTTGGAAGACACACTATTAATTTTCTTTGAAAAGTTCAATGATTCTCCACCTATAATTCCAAATGCCTTTATTTAACCCAAAGATTTGTGTTCATACGACTGGATATAAGTACTGTTTCCTCTTCATATTACACATGCTATCCACACACTGGAAATAGAGTAATAAACATGAGGGTATTATTAGAATGATACAAAATTCTGACAGCATTAACCAATTGTTCTTACTGTTCAAATGCCATCATGCAGATAATTTGCATATCATTAATTATAGTGATTGTCAAGAAATGCCAGAAGTGGCATTTTTTAATGAAAAATAAGGATTTAAGAAATAATACCTGTTTAATAGGATTATATAAATTTCTGATTAGTGGACGAGCACACATTTATTGTGTAAGAAACTGTTATTTGGATTCTATATTAGTGCAATCATGAAAAAGAGCCAGAGTGTTGTACTCACATGTAATGTTCTATAAAATAGATCACTATATGTTACTATGTAAAACATGCCTCTGGGTTGAAGGGTATAATTGAGGTTTAATTTTACTATTGAATTAACCTATATGGAAAATAGAGTGACCCTAATATACAACTTAAGAAATAATTCAACCAGTAATAGTGTCATCTTCAAAATCACTTTCAATATTTTAATAACTCTCTCTTCTTCTATCACAAAAACTTAAGTTTCAGGACACCTGGATCATGCTGACATTTGGAAGAAAATAAACATTCTAGTAGCAGGTTTTTAGGATGCTTTGCCAACATGGCAGATGTAGACAGATGTTCCTTTCCCTTTGCAATCTGCATTATAAAGTTCAGAGCTTCCATTAACTTCAAAGAAGACTAGAGGCACTGAAGAGACATTTAGAGTTAACACAAAGTACTGAATGTAATAACATAAGTCATACAGAACTGGGTGCAAAATGTAACCTACTATAATATACACAAAATAAAACTGTATGCTATGCAAAAGTTGTAACGCCAATCAATATGTCAAAACAAGGGCACCTTCCTAATCATTTTCAGAAAGATTATGGAACTTCAGTGTTTTTACATAGCTTTATATACTTTTCTAATTAATTAATCATGTTAAACTAGAATTTGGAAAACTGGGTCTTAAACAAAGAGAACAACATGGAAACCTGAATTGGAATCACTGTTTCAATGTTTCTTAAACTAGTTTCTTAAACTAGCTTGTAGCTAAACATGACCAAAGCAAACATCAGAGAAGACAGGGCTGGAAGAAAATTTCCAAGTTTTCCTTCTGTCTTTAGGGAAAAAGTATCTAAAACATCTGAGTAAATCTTTTTAAGATAATGTGTCTAAATAGTTTGATTTCTACAAGCTCCTTCAAAATCTTCATAATAGTTTCAGGTGCAAAGATAGTCTTCATGGTTTGTTCACATCCTTCTCTCAATTTAGTTCCATGTTGCTGGGTTTTACCTCTGTGGAAATGGCAATGTATGCATAAAATTATACTATTTGCTTGAATGTTAGGACTCTGATTTCCCTTTTTGAAAAGTCCATTTTTCAACCTGAGAATTTAAAATGTGAACCCCTTATAATAGAAATATTTGATAAATTTTCTATAATCCTTATACTCAGAAAAATGATAGACCAGTTTGTTGTAAGTCTTCCAGTATTTTTATATATTTTAAATTAAAATATAATTCATAGATTATTTTAATATCTTTTAGTTACCTTAAACAGTATTTCATGGACGTTTCCCATTCATTAATAACTAAACTAAGAGAGTACTTTATAGGTGACCATATTCTACAATTTACTTAATAATGCACCAGATTCTATTATGTCATGTACCATGATTTACTGAAAGTTTGTTGAATGTCTGACTTTTTCCAATATTTTGCAATTACAAATAGTGCAGGTTTGGACATATTTTGTGATTTGGTGTCCCTTTATGACTATTCATTTGAGATACATTTTCTAAAGTAGGTTTGCTGAGTCAAATGGTTTGCAAAAGGTTTCTCATATATTTTAACAAGTTATCCCACGCGAAAAGTCATACCAATGAACCCTCACAGATAGCCCAGCAGTTTATGTAAGTTCTAGCTTCTCCATATCCTCATTAATCCTGGAAAGGGTAATTTGTTTTCATCTTTGAGGCTTTGATAAGCATTCATGTCTTAACAAATAATAAGCATCTCATTTTCACTGCGTTTCTTTGATTACTAGTGAGATTTGTAATTCTCTCTCTGCTGAAACACTCCATGCTAGACAATAACATGTCTCCTCAATGTCAAAGAACTTAACTAATGTATCAATTTTCAGAATATTATATCTTTCCATCACCAAACCTTGAAACTCACTGTATGGGTATTGATCTTCAATTGTGTAGATTTCAAAACCATCCCTGAATAAACTGTAAGTGAGCCAGTGGGCATTTGGAGAATCAGGTGGACTCCAGGAAACACTGATAGCAGAAGAATTTTGAACTTTTCCTCTGGGTGGAGGTTGCTGGGATGGAGCTAAATTACAATGGAGAGAGCATGTATCAGCAAAGGCAATCAATAAGGACACAAGTAAACTTAAGTAAGATATCCAGCAAAGCGGTCTTTCTGATTCAGGATTACTTTATCAAGAAGACATGTGGTTTACCAAGACATTAATAAACAAAGGGTATACATCATGAGTTCTCTAAAACACAGCTTTTTATCTATAAACATAAGATACGTTTGTAGGTCAATGCAGCTGACATGAATGTGGTTGGGGGAAAAAAAACCCACAAAAGTTTACATAAGCACTTTTTTTTATTGAAGTATAGTTGACTTACAATATTATATTCGTTTCAGGTGTATAACATAGTGATTTGATACTTGTATAGATAATGCACCATACAGAGTTATTACAGCATTATTAACTATATTCCCTGTGCTGTACACTACATCCCTGTGACTTATTTATTCTGTAACTGGAAGTTTGTACTTCTTAATCCCCTTCACCTATTTCACCCATTCCCCGCCTCCCCTCTGGCAACCATTGGTTTGTTCTCTGTATCCATGAGTTTGTTTCTGTTTTGTTCTATTTGTTCATTTTTTTTAGATGCCACATATAAATGAAAACATACAGTATTTCTCTAACTCTCCACCTCTTTCTTTGAATTTTTCAGAGACACTATCCAAGGATGCATAATATTTATTTTCTACTTAATTAAATTAAAAGTTGATACACATAAATTGTGTTGAAACTTGAAATAAGTCGTGTAATTTTTGGATTTTTTTAAAAGGAAGTTTTCCATTCCATTAAGCACAATGTTTCATCTTGCGTCACAGAGCGCAGTGTAAAAGAAAGAATAATAGCTGATGATACAAATAGCTGTGGATGCTAAGGATGTTAAATAGTCTAAATATTAGCCAGAAACAAATTAAGTGTATTACGTGAACACCAAGCACCTGTTAGAGTTGCCATGATTGTTTATAACGCCTGTTAACAATGCTGTGATTGTAACATAGAAAACAAACTTATGGTTACCAAAGGGGAAATCAGTGGGGGGGGGGGGAGGCGGGTGAAGGGTTAAATTAGGGGTTTGGGATTAAAAGATACACACTACTATACATAAGATAGATAAACAACAAGACCTACTGTTTAGCACAGGGAACTACATTCAATATCTTGTAATAATCTCTAATGGAAAAAAATCTGAAAAAGAATATATATATAAATATATGTATATAACTGAAGCACTCTGCTGTACACCTGATACTAACAAAACCCTGTAAATCAACTATACTTCAATTTAAAAAGTGCTGCGATTCAGATGTAGAGAACAAACATATGGACACCAAGGGGGGAAAGCAGGGCGGGGAGGGGGGTGAATTGGGAGATTGGGATTGACATATATATACTAATATATACAAAATAGGTAACTAATAAGAAACTGCTGTATAGTACAAAAAATATAATAAAATAAAAAATGCTGTGATTGTTAGAGATAATATGTTTTCTTCCATCAGGCACATAAGAGCATTCACCTCACTATTTTAGTGATATTTTTATAGTATAAATATATACTACGAACACACTGTTTCTTATCACTATATTTTTCATAGTCTCCCTATTTTGGAGAATCAGTCTACATTTTTTTCCCCAGAAGATAGAAAGGTAAAGGAGAAAAACAATGTCTAACTATATTTTAAGGGCAATCAACCACCAGTTTATTTACCCGTCTCTGGTTTAAGATGCATAACCCTTCATCCATTTAGAGAAGCATAATGTAATCGGACTTTCTCATTGAATAAAATGACAAAGGCACAGTTTGCTGTGTTAACTTATTTTGTAAACCATTAATCTTTCTGTTGAGAAAAAATTTTAAATCACGAATCGATCACGAATCGATCAATTATCAGTATTATTATATGAAGTATCTGCAGTCACTAGGTGATAGTCAATGTTTCAGAAGAAAAGAAAGTGCACACTCAAGTGATTTAACAAAGAGCTTAATAAAGAAACTCTTTTCAAAAGGGTGGGCAGAATGTAAAGGAATCAAAAGACATGGAGCAGTACTCTGGGGTATGGTAACAGCAGAGCTCTTTTACTACTTCTGTCACGGGTCAAGACCAATCCCAGGCTCAATGATTCACTAGAAATTCATTCACTCATCATATAGTCCTACTCATGGGTAAGATTTATTACCGCAAAAGGATACAGAGTACAATCAAAGAAGGGAAAAGGTACATGGGTAAAGTCTGGGGGAAACCAGGCACAAGCTTCAAGTTACAGAGGATGGGCTTAATTTCCCTAGCAACATATAAAAACACACGTGAAATGTTGCCAACCAGAGAAGTTCACTAGAAACTCAGTGCCCAGTGTCTATACTGGGGACCGTTCATGTAGGTAGTCTCTGCCTGGCACACACCAAAATTCCAAACTCCCAGAAAGAAAGCAGGTGTTAGGCATTGTATGGTCAGGCCACTCAAGAGGGCTGTCCTCTTGCTCTCTGTACATCCTCTGTTCAACCAGTGCCTGCTTCACCTACATCCTACTCAGAGGACTGACCTTCCTACATACTTGCCCCAGGTCCCAGCTAATGATTGTTCTTATCAGAGGCAGTGAAGGGCGTGGTCCACTGCTGGTTTCCTTGGTAACTGAAGAGCCAGCCAGAGGTAATTCCCCCTATAACTGGCAATCCCTCCCACCCCCCAGTGAAGGCTACAGCCATGTCCTGCCTGCTCTCCCCTGCATACGGTGGGGTGTCACTCCAGGACCTTGCTTCAGACATGTAAGCTTCCCCATCCATTAAATCATTCATGTCTCTGTCATTGACTCCAGACTCCTTCTTTGGTCTCAAAACTGGGGAAATGGAGGCCAGTATTTCCTGTGCGTTGCAGCCCAACAAGCATAAACCATGTAATCTGTACAAAATTTAAGGGACAGTGAGCCCTTCTTAATAATTTTGAGGATGGTGGGAGTCATCACACAATCCAAATCCCAGATGCCAGCCAAAGGCCAACTTTGTAAGCAGGTCTTTCTAAAGACAAGCATTCAGGCCTGCTATGTTAAGTTTTTCTCACACATTATCCCTAGCTTGAAGGGGCACAGCACTCAGAGACAGAAAGGGATGTGTGAAGAGCATCATCTGACCACTCACTGAAGGACAGAGCCAACTCAAGGCCAGTCTTACACTGAGACAGGGAGCTGGGGATTAAAGGTTCTGACTTCCCTTTCTGCCAGCCCTCCTCCAGATGACTAGAAGGTTCCTACTTGTAGCTGAAGCCAACTGAGAGTCAGGGGGCAAGAGAGCCTGCTGACACAGAACATACAGAATCTTGGGGAACAGAGCAGAGTGAGAAGTATGGAGTAGTAACGTGAAGTTATCCTAACACACCAGGCAAAGACTTTCAACTAAGAGCTATTACTAATTCATCAGTACTCATGAATGATATACTCCATTTTAAAGACATGAGATAATCCAACAATAGCATTTTAAGAAAGTATATCAAGAGCACTGAATTTGAAATATATAAAATTCCGTATCTTATGCATAGGCTTCCTAAAGACAATGTCTCTAAACCTATGGTAGATAATATTAAAGTCACATTTTTCAAGAAAAATATTCAACCTAGATACATTCTCACTCTCCCCCTTTATCTTTTTTTTGGAGGGGATTTTCATCGTTATGTTAAAATTCTAACTGTCCATATGCCTATTTAGATATAGGATAGTAATAACAATCTCAAAATGACACATGAAGAGAGAATTATTTCCAAACAGCACCCTATATTTTTGAATTCAATGATGTGCCATATTTTGCTATGGTCACTTTGGTTGGTTGAATACTGACAGTACATTTGATCTTTCAGTGAATTTTAATTTAGGGCTCTAAATCCTGTTATTCTTAGTGGAACTTCAAAGACTCATAAACTGTCTCATCTACAGCACTCTCAAAGAGCCTCGTAATCCACGGCAATTTAATGTTTTTTAGTGAATGTTAGTGATTACATCTAAAACTCCGCATGCTCTCAGGAACACAATAGATTTCAGAGTTAGAGCCATCAAAACTGACCATTAAACTATTTTCTAAGATGGCAAAATACTTTTGGGATGATTGAAAGAGAAATAGATGTTTCAGTCCCATGTCAAAGGATGTAGAAAATGATTTGCATTACGTGAAAATTTCCTTGACAACAAACACAATCATACACGTATATACACACATAGGCTCTTTCAAATGTTTAAAGCTGATTACTTTTTATGACCATCTCTAACCACAATCTTGTCTGACTTCACAGTGTGAATGAATAGTGCTTGTTTGACATTTAATGAGAATTTTCAAAGACCTGAAGGTTTAGATAGTTCAATACCACTCTAAGAATAAATATTTTGAAATCCTGGGCATGAGATAACTTGAACCCACTTTTATGTGCTGAAAGTAGGATTCTGAGAAAATGGTCATACACTCATTAATCAAAATCGCCAAGAATGGTCTTTGTATAAGACTCTCTTTTAAGGAAGGAAAGTATAATATTGTGACTACATCCATCAGTTTGGGATTACATCCCAGCTTGGGAACTTTGGTAATTGTATGATTGCAGTCAAATTTCAGTTGGATGCTCTGACCCTTTTCTTATTTATAGTAAGAAGATGATAATGTCTACCTCTGAAAGCCAAAGCAACTATTATAAGTGTGTTCTAAAAATTAAAGAAAAATATGATAATTTTGTTTCAACAAAAAGGGAATTTCAACAGAGAAAGAGAATGTATAAAAACACCAAAACCAGAGTTGAACAGTACAATAACTAAAATGGAAACTTCTCTAGAGAGGGCTCAATGGCAGATTTGAAATGAAAGAAGAATCAGTAAACTTGTTATAAAGCAACAGATGGAACTTAAATATACAACAATATGATTTATCTAATCCAAAGAACAGAGAAAAAAATTTAACAAAAGTGAAAACAGCCTCAGAGATCTGTGAGTAAATGTCAAATGTATAATGAGTCAACATACGTGCAATGGGAAGCACAAAGGAGAGAAAAGACAGAGAAAGGGGGAAAAAATATTTGAAGAAATATTGGCTCAAGCTGTCCAAATTCAATGTAAAACACTTATCTCCAATTCCAAAAAGCATAATGAATTCAAGTAGGATACACACAAAGTGATTCAGACCTAGACATAGTGTAGTCAAACTGGTGAAAGACAAACTCTTGAAAGCAGTAAGAGAAAAAAACAACTCATAACACAGTTGAAGGGAAATACAATTAAAGGTTTACAGAAACAAAGGAGGCCAGAAAGTAGTAGAATGACATATTTAAAGTCCCCAAAAGAAAAAAGAATAGTTGGTACCAAGAACTCTATATCTAGAAAAATTACTCATCAAAAGTAAAAGTTAGGGGCTTCCTGGTGGCGCAGTGGTTGAGAGTCCACCTGCCGATGCAGGGGACACGGGTTCGTGCCCCGGTCCGGGAAGATCCCACGTGCCACGGAGTGGCTGGGCCAGTGAGCCATGGCTGCTGAGCCTGCGCATCCGGAGCCTGTGCTCCACAACGGGAGAGGCCACAGCACTGAGAGGCCCGCGTACCGCAAAAAAAAAAAAAAAAAGTAAACATCTACCACTACTAAGAAATGTAGGCCAGGTTTCCAGTGACAAGACCATCCACTTTTGCCTGAGGTGTAATTACCTAGACTGTGTCTCAGGTGCAAGAACAGGTAGCAAAAAATGGAGCAGAAGCCAATATTTTCATACAGCATTAGTGGCAGAACCAATCAAAAAATCTCTAAGATTCCATATGTGGTATGTAAATCTGTCACAATTCTATTCTAAACAATGATCCACAACTGACATCCAAAGAAATATGCTGGAATTTCTGTTGCACACAAATCAACTATATAGCTAATCAGTGAACAAAAAATATTAATTAAATGTTCAATGAATCCAGATTGGTGTTTAGACTGTATTTATACACAAAGGCAATTGTGATAGTCCTTTCCCAAGAGTAGCGTAAGTACCTACAATTTTACTTTTCCTAAAATCCAGAGAGATCAGTGAAACACGGGATACTGAAGATAAAACACACAGGTACAAAAGCTGAATATGTCTTGTTAATCATTAGCTACATCTTGCTTTCCACTACTTCCAAAACTAGTACAGTTGCTGTGGACCCCAATATTTTATTACTTCTCTCTCTTCCTTAAATATAGATAGCACTGCTCCAGGCATGCTTATTTATGATGATGTGTCCAGACTTGTGGCATTTCCTAACATTGTGACTCATGACAATCTCAGGACACCTCAAGGAGGAAACGTATTGTACAATATATTATAGAGGGCTCCTTACCACATGTTCTTAGCAGGCATTTCTTGGGAATTCTGGAAAAGGTAAGGATAGATGATCTTGAAGTAGATACAAAGAAATCATCAATAGGCTATGAAATTGTAGGGCTGCAGGTGACCTTGAGAAGTCAGTTCAAGGCCCTCGAGAATAGTGTTGAGAAGTCAAAAGACACTATGATGTAACCTTTGGCTTCCAAGAGTTAAAAATGTGAGAGGTGTTGAAAAAACTAATGCAACTTAAAGTAGAAAGACAGGAATATCAAATACAGGAGTAATATGCGGTGATAAATAATGATAATAACTGCTACAATATCAATAAACAACTAATAGTAGCATACTGTCCATATAATGGTGGGGGCGGGGTGGAAGGACATAAATCCCACAATAATCTTCCATTTGCTATGGAAATTACCTGGAAATATTCTTACGTGGTGAGGCGACCACTCACTTTGGCTTAACCGATGTTGTCCTAAATTTTACACTGAAAAGTCCCACATTCTGGGAAAACCCTTAGTCTGGGGTAAACCAGGACTTTGGTCACCTTGTTAGTGATACCACTGCAACAAACGATCGTAAATTTCCCACTACTAAGATAATCGTATAACCAGGTTCAATGATCCAATCAAGGGAAAGAACCCAAATTTCATGTAGTGTAATTTTTTTTCCATTTCTCACTTAAATTCTCCACATTGTACCTAAGTCTTTCTGATGAGTTCTCGGTGGAGAGAGAAATTAAGGAGACAGTGCCCTGCATGATGTTGCCTCCTATACCAGTATTGGGCCAGAGGTCACTTACTTTTGCTGCAGCCCAATGGATTGTTGATATCCAAATGGCTTGCACTGGAAACACAAGTATCACACTTTGAGCCAGTGACAAATTGTTTACAGAAACACTGGCCAGTGACTGAGTGACAGGTTTCATTCAAGGCTCCTGAGAGATGACAACTGCATGGCTGACATCTGAAAAGACAAATAAACCATCAAAGAGAATAACGTTTCGATTAGTAATTCACAGTATAAGTTACATCTATCAATAACATTGTGGAATAAAATAGTCTGTTTTAGCCAGTGTATTGAAAAGGATTGCTGAGCTAAAAAACACAAAATACAACAAAACAGAAAAAACACCTTTATCAAAATGCCACTCACTATAAAATCTCTATGAAGCCATCTCTTTGTACACTAATTAATGCCAAGAAAGTGTTATATTGCTTTTTTATATGCCATGATGCATCTTATGGTTTATTTTCCATACACTAGTTGCTCAATTAAGAACACTGTAAACTTTCCATCCTCACAAAAGCAGTTCTCCTGACAGCTAAAAATTAAGATGAGATACCCATAAAATTATCTCTTCAAGTATCTTTTAAGTTGTGAAATACAAAACTGGGTACGATAATTATTGCTCCCCCTAAAAATCTTGTAATCCTATAGTTTTATAAAGAGTAAAAATTATATAGTTTTCTAAAGACTACATTTTGCTAAGGAAACAGTTTGAGGAAGATATGCTCAAATACTGTTGATGCTTTAATATATGTTATGTTTCACTTTTTATTTTATGCACGAAACTTATTCACCCAAAATAATTAAAGAATAGAGCATTATTCTGATCTCTGAAAAGATACTGTTGATATAAATATAATGAAAGAACTTCATTTTGACTTAGATTTCCTGAACCCAAAGTTGATTGTTAAAAAATCACTGTTTTGGCATTTTGCCATGGTAGAAACTAAAACCTGTTTTCTCAGAGTGAATTATTCAAACACTCACTCCATGTCAATGTCACAGATTAGGATAAGCAATTTGGGCACCATGAAGCCTCAGAGAAGCAAAACAGCACACGTAAGAAGACTACCACCTTTAAACAGAGACTTTCCATAGGGTACATTTAAAACAAAAGTATGGCTTCCCCTATATTTTCTAATAAAGATGCTGGGTGGATAGAGTTACTTCATCTCACTGCAACTTTTATGGTGTGATCTCCTGGGTAATCATTCAAGACCCTTTAAAAAGCCGATAAAAGCTAAGGCTACTAAATAAGCTGCAAATTTGTTTTATGGACTAATATCACCTTGGGAATAAATAAAGTACAGTTTGTCCTGAAACCCACTATACTGTAGTTTGCCCTTTTTATGTCATGATGAAAGGACATGTTTCCCTCCAAACAACTATACTGTATCCTTTATGTATAGACACTGCAGCAGAACTCCATCTCAAATAGATATTTTGTTTAGGTGTTTAAGGATTAGATCTGAAGAAAATTATGCATGGAAATTAAAATGGAATTACAGAAGCAACAAAATATTTAATTTGCTCCTAACTTCATTATATGCTATTACTTAGAGTATATTGTTTGTCGGCTTTTAATGTAATATTGGTAAGCAGAAGCAATAAGAGACAAGCTTCTCTCAATGCATATATATATCACTGCACCACTCATGAATAAGTGTGTGTCAAGTATTTCAGCTTTTATTACCATTCACTCATGAGACAATCACATCTATTTTACATACAGTACATTTAGAGTAATAGTTTCCAGAGTATAACATAATTCCTTTCCTTGATGGGGATCTATTTTCTTCACGTTAACTGCTACATGCTTAACTCCAAGTCAGCTCCGTCAATATACATGGGATATTAAGTTCCAAATCCAAACGGAATAAACCAGTTCTTAGGAAAGCATGCAGTGTTTTGAGTAACTAAATGTGACTCTTCCTGATTTCATAGTCTTTTTATCCCAGCCATTGTTACATGCAACTTCTCTGACTTCTTATAATGGCTTAACTTTAGTAAGAGAGATTTTTACCTGGACGAAGTTCATAGGAGACTTTTCTGAATATCATAGTTTGTTTCTAGCCTAAAGGACGCTGGGGATAATTTTGTAATTAAGGTTTAAGTAAAATGATTCCTGTAAATTTCTCAGCCATTCAAATATAATTTTAAACATTTCCAAGACTCTTTAGCAGATAAGCTACAAGTTTGATGTCATTTTATTTTATAAGTTATCCTTCCTCAAGAGCATCTCCTAAATGAAATACATTTCACATTTATTAAAACAAAATTATACATAATGAAGGAAAAGACATTTTAAGCTTAGAAAGAGAAACACCAAACTAAGATGAATTGTGATATTGATTTTGTGAGGATAAATGGTTTTTGTAATATTAATATAAAGAAACCTTTATTACACTGACTCTCCTGGTACAGCTAGGGCTTCTCCCGCAATCTGTTTAAAATCTTCATTTTTCATCCTTATGGGAAAACCTCACTTGCTAAATGGATTTCATAAAGAGTAATCTGTCAAGATTTATATAGATAAACAATTTGTGATGTTTATTGACCAGTTCATTATGGTTACCATTACAGTTCTGTTTGGGTCCTTACATAACTTAGTGTTTACTGGATAGAATGGGAAAGAAGGTAATTAGCTTCTGTCTCTTAAATCACAAATCTCATATATTTTCCTTTCCGGAGAGCTTCTTCCAGTTGTGCAAACAGTAAGAGAAAGAGTTATCCTACTTATTACTATTGTGGAAACATCACTATGAATGAAGGGAATGAGTTTCAATAGTGCATCTCATTGTCAGAAACTTCATCATGTGAGGAAGAGCTACCACAATAGGAGGCCCACGGATACGGTCCAGGATATAGGTAACTTTACTGACGTTTCTCTTTGGACACCTCTCTTCTGTCTGGAGCCTCAACTCATAGGTAACATCAAATTGAGTTAAAGATATTGACCAACATAGATAACATTCACTGAGGGCCAATTATGTCCCAGGACTGGACTAGGCACTGAGCACATAAAGATGAACAAGATGGAATTGTCCCTGTCTTCAACAGCCCTCAGTCTAGTGAGAAACGAAAAAATGAAAAGAGCATTAATAAAGATGTGTACAGACTCTTTGGGAACATAGAAAAGGACCAACTACCTACTCTGGTGGAAAAGGATCGGGGCAGGGAAAGGAGTAGTAAGAAGGAATCCTGGAAGAGGATGTTTGGACTGCATATTAAAAGATGAATAGGAGGGCTTCCCTGGTGGCGCAGTGGTTGAGAGTCCGCCTGCTGATGCAGGGGTGGCTAGCTGATGAGAGGCATGTGGCCCTTTAACCCCATCACCCTAGATAAGAACTAGCTGTCTAACAAAGAGTCACAGAGGAGAATGAATCTGTGAGGAACATTCCCCAACATTCCACTGTGATACCACCAAAGGACAAGAAAGTTATCTGCTTCCCTTTGAAGTCATTGATCTGGTTCTCAGAAAAAGAGACCAATTGAGATCCCTCGGAAATATGCATGTGAAAAGATGGCCAGACCAAATCTTTAACTTAGTGGTGAAATGGAGAACTTGTGCAGTAAAACCAAAAGGAATCTGGTCACAGAAGAATTTTACTTTATGTTTTAGAAGTCTGAGCCTTTTGATTCCCTGGCCAGCCTAGATCCCAATTCCCTACTATCTGAGGGAAATCATAGTTCATTGTGTGTCAGCTGGTCAGTAGAAGATACATAGTGATACTTCTCGCTCCTTAAGGCTAAAGAAAGACAATATACCACTAATGAATGTAAAGAAAAGAAGTCATTATGGAAAAAATCTTTAGGGGATTGTGAGGTTTGGATGGTATGTGAGAAAATGGTGGTGCCCCAGATGAGCTGGAACCGTCTTGTGGGCTGTGAGAAAGAGGACTCGTAGTTACAGGTCAACTTGCGGACAGTGCTAGGGAGTGCACTGTGTCAAATATGGGTCTCAACTACCCACTGAGACAAACTGAATGTGGCCCATTTTTGTCTCATTGTTTTTGGTTTAGACAAATATATTTTTATTCATTTTTTTTGCTTTATTGATTTTTTCAGTGGGCAGACTTTTTTTTGCTTCATTGTTTTCAATACTGATTAAATCACATTTGCCTTATGTGTCCAAGGTAAATGGAGTGATTTTTGCACTTGGATCAGCTTTTTAAAAACACATGCCCTTTTTTTGTGATAGGGAGCTTTTGAAGAATGGACAACTTGGATGAAAACAGGCAAATGATTTTCCAGCTTGTTACTGTTGTGTTTGGGGCATTTTTTGTCACTGTTGCTGTAGTTTAGGGTCAGGCCCTATTTTATGTTATTTATTTTGCCCTTGGGAGTATTAAAAAAAAGTATATAAAATAAGCCAAGAGGAAAAGATAGCAAACACAGCTGTGCACAATAAAGAGAAGATGGAGTAGGGTAAGGGATATGTGTGAACTTCACGGAGGGGTTAAGTAAAATCCCCTGAATATATAAATGGAGAAAGCAGATGAGAAAGTCAATTTATTTTCAAAATCAGTGAAGAGATACAATGATACTTGTATCTTCTCCTTGCTTAAAAATAAAATACTTATAATCTTTGTAGAATTCTAGAAATTAATGAAATAATTTTATACTTATAAGTACCTACAAGGTACATTCAAATGATCTTAGATGATTTAAGGTACAGTCAAATGATTTTAGATGATTTTCTTTCTTTTTTAAAAATTTTAACATCTGGGCACAAATAGTTATTTTCCTAACTGCATGTCTGTATACATTTAGACTATGAGTGGATTTTTTCCTTCAGAAAACAAAAATTCCTTATACTAGATGGAATCCCATATGTTGTAGCCATCTTTGTAAACATTTTCAAAATAGTCAGTGTTAGTATATATACACAAGAACAACCAGAAGTCAACAAACAGATTTCAATATCATTCAGGAAAGGAATGGAAAACATAAAAAGAATAAAATCCATTTTTATCTCTTTTCAGGGATGAGCAAAAGTATACATTCAAGCAATTCTCATTGTCACATTTTGAAACATCTTTCTCTATGACCTTCTGTGCTAGAGGATTTCTTCTCTATCATCGATGTTAAAGTGAAATGCGACAGTAGAATTCATCAGTGGAATAGAAGGGTCAACTCTAGACAAGGGCAATCCAGATGACTGATTTAACAAGGGACAAATCCTGCTGATTTTTTGGGTCTTTGTGGTTAAGGGAGGCTTTATTTGTTTCAGAGAAGTTGCATTACACATGGTGGCTCTTGCTTTCAATAGCTCTTTCCAGCAGCAGCGTATGCTAATATCAAGAGCCAACCCTGCCCAATCTGAGAGCATCCTGAGTCGCACGTGGGTGGTGCAGACTTGAATAGTTATTTTAAGATTTATATCCCTTTCACTAAGATGATGACGGCATGAGACTTTTATTTTTTTAATTTTTGGCAGAGGTGAGGAAAGTAATGCAAATGAGAATTTTTTCTGTGTTGGTTATATTAAGAATGGGATGCATGAGAGGCATGCAAATTTAAAACTCAGAGAGACAACTAGCCATAGGCCTAGAGCCCATGATGGAGATCTGAAGATGTGATAATATATTTGAAAGTCATTTACAGGCATGTAGAGGTTGAAATCATAGATGTTGATATGTAAGTTGAAGGGCCAGATTAAAGAGGACTAATCATCAAAAGAAATAGAAAACAAATCAGAGAAGCAGAATCTTGGGAGTCAAAGGAAAAGATGATTTTAAGAAAAGTGCAAACAATAAAATAATTAGCACACTGGAAAACCATTAGTCATAAAAAGCAATCATAAATTAATTTTACTTTCATCTTTCACTGATCCTTTAAATATATCATATGGGGCTAATTCCCCTGTCTGCCACCTGGATATAAAGTGAGTCAACTGTATGGCGTGTCTGGTCTTTCTTAGGTAACAGAAAGTCCTACAGCTATTTTAAGTTGCAAAGCATGGGTTCAACAAGAAGAACCAAACTGGAGGCATCAGATTTCCTGGTTTTAAAATATATTACAAAGCTATTGTAATCAAAACGGTATGGTACTGGCATTAAAAACAGACACACAGACGAATGGAACAGAATAGAGAGCCCAGAAACAAATCCATGCATATCAGTCAACTGATCTTCAAAAAGAGTATCAGGAACACACAATGAGGAAAGGATGGTCTCTTCAATAAATGGTGCTGGCAAAACTAAATATTCACATGCAGAAGAATGAATTGGACCCTAAATCATCATATACAAAAATCAACTCAAAATGGATTAAAAACTTAAAGTTAATATCAGAGTCTAAAACTACTAGAAGAAAACACAGGGAAAAAGCTTCTTGACATTGGTCTGGGCAATGATTTTGTGGTTATGACACCAAAGCTCAGGCAAGAAAGCAAAAAGCGATGAACTAAAAAGCTTTTGCACAGCAAAGGAAGTAACCAACAGAGTGAAAAAAGACAACCTACAGAATGGGAGAAAATATTTGCAAACCATCTATCTGATAAGGGGTTAATATCCAAAATATATAAGAAACTCATACAACTCAATAGCAAAAAAACCTCCTAATTTAAAAAAATGAGCAAAGGATATTTATAGACATTTCTCCAAAGAAGACATGCAAATGGCCAACAGGTACATTAAAAGGTGCTCAACATCATTAATCATCAGGGAAATGCAAATCAAACCACAATGAGATATCACCTCACACCTGTTACAATGGCTATTATCAAAAAGCTAGGTGTTGGTGAGGATGTGGAGAAAAGGGAAGCCCTGTACACTACTGGTGGGAATGTAAGTTGGTATAGTCACTATGGAAAACAGTATGAAAGTTCCTTAAGAAACTAAAAATAGGACTATCATATGATTCCAGCAATCCCACTTCTGGGTATATATCCAAAGGAAATAAAATCAGGATCGTGAAGAGATATCTGCACCCCTATGTTCACTCCAGCATTATTCACAATAGCCAAGATAGGGAAAAAACATAAATGCCCGTAAGTGGATAAAGAAAATATGGCGTGTGTGTGTGTGTGTGTGTGTGTGTGTGTGTGTACTTCCTTACTTGACTCAATATAATTATCAGTCACCTAATATGTAAAGATACACAACTGTATTTATATGACACTTGTCATAAGTCTTTTTGCTTTGAACTCGCACTTATTCTGGATTTTTTATGCTATAGAAGCTACTAGCTTTTCAAACTTGGCTCTATCTCCTAGACTACAGCCTGCACTCATCCCTTTTATTTTACTGAGTTCTGCTTTCCTAATTTTAACCTTGGCACGTTCTAATAATGTATTTGTTGTTGTGGTGGTGGTGGTGATGATGATGTATTTTATACCTACTTTTCTGGCTCTTCCTATTTATTCCTCATCAATTTAGGTTAACATTTCAAGTCAGCTTTTAACCCAGGGAGTCTGATTCCCACGTTAGCCAGTCCCACGGCAGGGTGATAGGTGATAGAACACTATCTGTAAGCAATTCTTCGTCCTGGATTAGATTGGGGTGGGTAGATAAATGAGGGAGAAACAGAATGGGGTGAAGATCAGCCTGAGTTTACAAACACTGAAGGGTAGGGGAAGCCATGTAATGAAGGGAATCAGGTTTCACTTAAAGAAAGTTAAGTGAAAAAGCCAAGACAATTAGACATCTTTTGGTCATTAAGTAGGGGTTTTGGTGACAACACTGGCAAGAATAACAAGGGAGCTCAGTAGAGGGGAAATGGGTAAGTGACTGCTGGCACAAAATGTCATAGATAGGCATGAGTATTCCAAGGACAGCTGAGTGGGGAAGATATTTTTCTCTTGGTAATTAAGTGTTGTCAGAAAGACTATGGAAAAGACAGGAAATCTAAAGACAGGCTGTCAGTAGTGAAACAAACCAACCCCAGAGTTCCAACTGGGAAATTTGTGAGATGGTTTTTCAACAAAAAGTATGTAGAGGGGGTGGTAGGTGCAATAACTGGCCCTGATTTTACTATCAAGATCCTGGTAATACTTTTTATTTAACATCTACTGTACCATGTGTTTTCTATACTCATTCAGAGTAATTTCATATTTGTACAGAAGAGTAGTAATGCTCTCAGACTAACCAAGATGATATTCCAATGGTGACAGAAGTGGAGCAGCATGGATTTGAAATATACGATATGTAATAAGAACATAAAGTTGTTTTAATAAATATTTTAAATATTATATTAAAGTTTTTTAATCAAATTGAATTTTAGTAGAAAGCCAAATGAACTAGCTTGAGTTCTTTTTCAATAATTTACCCCGTCACACTGTCCACATTCCAATTAAGCTGTTAATGAAGAGTGTAACAGCCAAAAGGCAGGCAGCAGGGTGACGATGAGTTGAAAAAATCATCTCAAACCCTTGAGCACTTAGCCTTTATATTTATAAACACACACAGACACATATTGAGAAACAGATTTGGATGGTGTGTGCAGACACAACACTCGTTTCTTGGGGATAGGAACGTCAAAGAATTCATGGATACAGTCCCAATCCTAGACAGATTTATTACCTGACCAGACCAAGAAAACACACATGGAATTGGCATTCCAGCACACCTTCAAAAGTACAGCAATGAACACATCTGCATGAACGCAAATGCCCACAGATACACAGGAAGTAAGGAGTAGAACATTAAAGACAGTGTAAATTTGAAAAGTGGTTAATTTACTTTCAGAAGGTACTTTACACACTGGGAAAAAAAAATCTTATCACTGAATTCAAAGATATGTTTCTCATCTGCCAGTCTTTAAACCTAAATTAGAAAGGCAAAAGGAACATAAATGAATGCAGTAATAAATTCAGGGGCCATGTAGAACAAAGTATATACACACATATGATACCTATCTTAGCCTGTGTATGTGCTTGTGTATTTACTTTTATGGATATTTCTTTACCTGCCTTTCTCCACAACCAAATTTTGAGTTCTTTACAGAAAAAGGATTTTATCTTATTAAATATTCCCAGGTCCTAATACTGGACACATTTATCAATGTACAGCAACCCATACATTGGAACTCTAGGAGATATGCAAAGATTACTATTATGTTTAATAAATGCAGACATCAATGCATAAAAGAATATATCCACAGACTAAGGGGGACAGAAAATATTCCTTTTTACAGAAGATACTGCCAAAAAATCACTGTTAGTAAAAAAAAAAAAAAAAAAAAAAGTAATTACAAATATAATTTAGTGAAAACATTTAATTATTAATTCTTATAAACACTCACCTTCCAGCTAGAGGGTCAAATCCAAAGTAAAGGTCTTTACAATGGTCACAACTTTGCCCGGCAATGGAATTATCTTGGCAAACACACTGACCAGTCCAGCTATTACAGATGTGATTAACTGCACCAGTCTTGTGGCATGAACATGGCAGGCAGCCAGTGGCATTGCCTGGAGAAATATAAAAACCTGGAAATGAAGCAATGAAAAGTTTTTATTATACTTTCTACCCAGTCTTTTCTTTAAAAAATAACATTTTGATTACACTGAAAAACAGAGCGCTCTAACACGGCACTATCTAAGTCCCTGTACAAACGTGGCTGTAGCCGTTCTTTATCAGTATGTCAATTATGGCCAAAGAAAAGCTGAGTAAATAATTGACGTTGTAACTGGGTGTCTTCCTGGCACCTACGATTCAGTGGATGTAAAACCTATTTCATGATCTTTCCACTAAAGACTGGTCCCTCCTCTAATCATCTCTGTTTCAGCAAATAGCACCAGCATCTATTGCTTCAGTTGCTTCAGCTGGAACTCTGAGACATCTTTGGTAGGATAGCCTGATAAAATACAGGATGCCCAGTTAAATTTGAATTTCTGCTAATCAATGATTATTTTAGTAAAAGTATGTCCCATGTGATATTTGCTTGTATCAAAAAATTATCATTTGAAATTCAAATTTAATTGAGCATCCTATATTTTGCTAAAACTGGCAACTCTTGAGTCCTTCACTTCCCTGTGCCCCTACATATAGCAAATTACCAAGTCCTATGAATACTGCCTTCTAAGAATTTTAAATCTTCTACTCTCCATCCCCACTGCCACCTCCCTGGTTAAAGTCACTACCAAGTTTTCTATAGTTAACACTATGTACCAGAGGCTATGATAAAAGCTTTATATTCACTGTCTCATTTAGTTCTCACTGTTAGCAATGTTAATAATTCAGGCATTATTATGTCCATTACATAAATTAGGCAACTGAAGGTTAGGAAGGTTAACAAACTTCCCTAAAATGATAGAGTTGACAAATAGCAGATTCAAACCCAGGCATCTCAACCACAGAGGCTGTCTCACCCCCTAGCGTCCCTCTTGTCCTCCTCCAATCTATTCTTCATAGTGTAGCTGGAACCATCTTTTTCAGCGTGTATATTGAACACCTCATTCCTCTGTTTAAAATTACTTCATAACTTCCTATTCCCTTTAGGAAAAAAATAAATCCTAGCACAGCTTCCAACCATCCAGTAAGGTCCTGCCTATCTCCCTAGCTTCATTTTACAGCTCATCCCATCTGCCCCAGTCATACTTCATTCTGTTCTTGATGCCTAAATGCTTTTCATGGGCAGTTCTGTCTGCTGAAATGATGTGGGCCCACCTTTTCTGCTTAGCTCACTCTATACATATCAGGTCTTGTGACTCTTCCTCCAGTAACCTATTCTGGGCTAGTTCAGGTATGCCTGTTAGTTTCACAGCATTCTATTTCCTATAGAGTGCTGAGGAAAATTACAATTAATCTCAGTTCCACCAGACTGTAACCACCCTGAAGGCAGGAACCTCATCTGATTAATTCATCATTGTCTACCCAGCATCCAATACAGTGCTTGCCACAAAGGAGGCACTCGAACACTGGAATTCACAAATTATTAGGTAGGCATTGATACCAACAAGTACTATATTAAAAAAAAAAGACAAAAACAGAATTTAGATTAATTATAAAATCTGTATTTTTTCTTATAGAAAAAGAAGGGAAATAAAATATGATTCAAAAATATCTTCCAGTTACTTAAAATTGCTTGGACCCAGAAGGTGGAAATCAACAGTTATAAAATTAGAAATGCATTGGACATTTGGATGATGAAGTAGGCATATGAGGGAGAAATGGTTCTGGGTGTTGTGTGATATGTGTTTGTGCATGTACATGTATATACACATATATACGCATATTCACATATATACACACACAAGCGTGTGCACAATGTTACAAGGAATTTTATTGAAACAATGAATGAAGCTCTGGCGAACGAAAATAAGTTGTATAGTTGTCAGGATCACTAACTTACATTTATAAAATATCAGTGATATGAAAGAGAGAAAAAGCGTGAGCACAAAGGGAAGCACTATGTGGTATCTATTCTTTAGGGGAAAAACCAGAAGTAATTGGACCACTGTAAAATTCATTTGAGGCTCTAGTTGAGAACAAGCCATTCTTTTACAGCTATCAACAATTAATTTGTTATTCTTCTCCTAGGCCCTGCATATTCTCTCTTAAAAAGTTTCAGGAGGAGTAAAATGAAAAGAAAGAAGCTCAAAATCTGTGCCATTCAATTGGAGAGAAATAAGACTATCATTTTTGATAGTAATTTGCAACGAGATTCTGCCCTTTGCTTCTTTGCATTCACCAACAGCAATTTGCTTTATATGTGTTGCCAGAAATAGAGTATGGCCCTGACAGTTATTACATAGTTTCCTATCTGACTCACCATGTGATCAAAATCACAAACGTAGAAGGCTTCTATTTTAGACTCAAGACCATTGTGGCTGGGATTCTATGTATTTTCCCTTGTGTGAAGGTACCTAGGTCCTTAAGGTTCATGATGATGGCATCATTCATGTACTAACAGCTCTCCAATTTGGATAAATTCCCCATTAGCACAGACACTTAGAAGTAGAATTAATTTGGACTTTTTGCAATAGGTTCAAGCCACAGAGAAATCTAGAACAGCTAGGAAGGATTTTTACCAAAAAATGGTTTGTTAGATGAATCTGTAAAGACCAGGAGTGTAGATTTTGGTGCAGAAGATTGGGTTGCCCAAGTTTTGGAGACTAAAGAAGGGCACAGAAAAATCAGAGGTATCAGCAGAGAAGAACAAGAAAGGTATTAAAGCAGCCAGGGAGGCTGCAGCCTGGAGGTTAGGGCTTCAAGGAAAAGACTACGTTGGAATTTGTTTTAGGATTAATTCCCCCCCTCCTCTCAGCAGCATGATTATAAAGGTTAATCCCACCAGTTTTTCAGCTGTCCTATTTTTAAGCAGCTCTGATCAGGATGACTCAGGTACTTTCCTGCTCAACGATTACTTCCTGCCTTACTTGAATGTGCCTAATTCCAGACCATTACCTCTCCTTTTATGACTCCTAACTACAGAAGTAGTTCTGTAGTTAGAACTTCCCTCCCACTTAAACTTCAGCTCCTGAGTGTAGCTTAAAGATAACTGACCTTAATTTCTTTCTTTTTTTTTTTTTTAAACTCAGTAGATTTCTGATCTCCTTCCATTAGGTCCACTTCATCTTCCCCAAGTACGTGTCTGCATCATTTTAACTGGTCTTTTGGAGATTTCTTTCCATGGGTGATTTTGTACCACAGTTTAAAGCACGGTCATCAGGACAAAGGTATTACCTTCCATTATGCAGGGCTGAGCGCTCACACCCCCAAATCAGCCCACTAAAGTTTCTTCTTTTCTCCAGTTTTCTTTCTAACTCCAGTCCCAGACCAGACAAGTCTCATGTGGGAAACAATGTGTTATACAGCTAACGCAAAAAGTCACCCATATCATAAAAGAGTATTGCTTTATCCAGGAGAAGGCTTACAGCATCCTTAGAGTTCAAAGTTATTAGCCAGGCAGCTGGTATCCTCTCCTATAGTGGCTATTTGCACAGCAGAGTACCTGCCCTGGGCATAAAAGAAGAGCCCATTTCCTAGCAATGTCCCTCCTGAGGACCGTGAACAACTAGGCTTTGCTGAGGTCTGGAAATGGGAGCGAGAAAACAAGTTTAACCTCTAGGCCTTATTCAGAAAAGGAGGGCAGAGCTGAGGCTAAGCACTAATTATGAGCCATTTAGAAGAAACAATTCTCATCTTCAACCAGAGAATGGACACCATGTTAAGAGAAAAGTCTAGGGAGGAATTTGTGGCTCACCTACCCCAGGCAACAAAAGACTATTTGAGAAATGGTTTCGCAAGTCAATCTTTTCAAAATGAAGTGTAGGAGATGATGCTAATTTTCAAATTAAAATAACAATTTTCCTCCATTTGATGGTTTTGTATAAAAATCATGCTAAAATTATTATTCATAGATTTGACCAAATGTTAACAAATGCTAAATAAATATGATTATTCATCTCAAGCTATCATTTCTCTTTAAACATTTGAAAAACTCGTTTTCGACTAGTTTAGATGTATTTTAAATGCCCTCCTCCTCCTATTGCTTCTTCCTGGACTGCTTCCCCTGTTTGAATACCTTGCCGAATCTTATTTGTTTTTAAGACCCAGCTCAGGAAACACTACTAAGTTCTTTATGTCTCCCAGCCTTCAAGAAGTAATCAGTCCCTTCATTTTACTACTTCTCTATCTTGTGCATTTCTAACACTGCACTTATTACAAGTACGTTATATTTGCACGAGTCAGTTTCCCCTACTAAACTGTAATGCCTTAATATATTTCCGGTTGTATATCTTACAGCAGCACAGGCTCTGGTGTATAGTAATTTATTCAATAGACGTTAATTGAAAAAAATGGATATATGAAGGAAATGGATAGATGGCTGAAAGGATGGATGAGTAGACGGATGGGAGGATATCTGTTACTCTTTACAATGATCAGATGATATCTCTAATACTGAAAAGAAAATGGTAAACATAAATCTGTGAGTCATGAGAGTGGTTAGAAGAGGTAGGGTATCAGGGAGGATTAGTAGGAAATGTATATGGATAAGCACGATAAATTCAAAATGTAATCCTTGCCAGATCAACGGATGGAACAGGGCTTCAGAAAGAAAATATCACTCCAAAAATATGTCTCCAGTTCGTAGAATGAAGGATAGAATAAGATGCTTATATAAGGGAAATTATTCTATCGGACTTTCTGCTTTATAAAAAACCTGGTTTTCCTATTTGAGTATCCATGAGGAGCCTTCATAAGTATATTCTCTAAGAATCAAATCCAATAACAACAATGAATATAAAGAAGCACCGCTCTGATTATGTCTTAGAGATTACAGTGCACAGATACACATGTATATGCATAATCCATAGCAAAACTTCTTCTTTGCTCTCACTTTTCTCAGCCTCAATACTTTTCAGATGCATGCTCTAAAGTCTCTGTCCTATGCCATGGCAAACATCTCAAACACTTCTCTAACTTTGTCCGTGGAGTAAGCCCACTTCTAGACCTCTCGGTCGGCTCTCCATTACTTGATCACTGTAGCTGCTCACAGCTCTGTTCATTTTTATTTTGTAACTATTATTCAGATTCAGCACAACAAATGAAATATCCCAGGACCTGAAGCAGTAGCGAGAAACATGGGTTGAGATGAGTTTGAGCATCGGGGGGAGGTTACAGACACTTGTAAGAGTCTTATTTCAACCCACCCTCAAATATTTGTTAAGTGAATGTTTATAACAAATAAAGAGTTATTCAGAATAAGAGTTTCACTCTTTCAGAGTGCAGATTCTGGGGTCAGATGGACTTGGATGTGTAAATGGCCCTTCTACTTAATGAGACTGCATTTCCCCGAAGGAAATAATACTGGTCCTTCCATCATAGAAATAGTGTGCATATTAAATGGAATTTTTTTAGATAAAACACTATTCCAGGGTCTGGCATACAGTATACACTTGGTAAATATTATTATCATCATTGTAATTTTTACTAGGCAGTTTTCAATGAAAGTGGGATTTTCCTAAAATTTAGGTAATGACCTGTCAGTACCCTTTTTTTTTTTTTTCCCCCAAATGTGAGTAGGATTGTGATCCGTATTTCCTATGACAAGATTCTTTCCTGGTGGTTTATTAAGGAAAAGGCTCTTACTCTGTGGTCCTTCTGTGAAAAACATGCTAATCTGGAAAAGCCGTTTCACCGAACACTGGGGCATGTGTCATAATCGGATCTCAATTTTGATGCACTGATTTTTAATGGAGTATCAGCCATCTAATTCCAATTCCATTGGCAGGGTCTTGCATGCAATGCTGGTTGATGAGTTCATTTCTTGACAAATATGATACACTTCTTAATGAAACAAGATACTTTATTTTCTAATGGTCTGTATGAGTTATAAAAGCAAACCCAAAGTAAATACCAGAGGGAAGCATGAGGAATTGTCCTATTAGCGCGAAATATGTCATGTGAAGCTGTTTTCATTATAAATTAGCCTTTATTTTATTCCAAAGCTGCAGGATCCTCAATAAACCCTCTCTGCCTCTAGTTCTCAAGGACAAGGGTGGGTCACTGGCTGGGGACGCCTTGACACCGTTCCCTGCCTTTCTCCGCCCGGCCTCTGATTAAGTGCCTGCTGCCAAATGTTATGAGGTCATCCAGTCCTGAAAAAACGAACCGGGAAAACATATTCAGTGCTCTATTTATGAGTGTAGGTATGTGTCCATCCATATATGTACACACACTCCAAATAATTTTAAATTAAAGCATTTTTAAAATACTTAATGGAGGTTAAGCAGCATTCTTAACCTCTTTTCGAGTTATTGAATGGCATATTAAAACCAATGTGGCTCTAATGTACCTTCTAATGTGCACTGCTGCTTTAACAAATTGCCTATAAATTTTCGTTGAATTAAGCTTATTCCTTGTACATTCCTAGTAAGGTTAAGTTAATAATACATGAGGTTTCATTATATGCACCTTCCTTAATAATGCTTTTTACGAAAGTAGGACAAGAGTCCATGTGTACTCGTCTAGGATGGTCAGTGATATTTACAATCACGGATGAAAAAGGCAGGCTGGAGTCCTTCGGCTCCTTCGTTCACCACCACTATCCGTACTGCTCCCTCCGCGGCTCGATGCTCGCACACATCGGTGTGGTGTTCCCCCCGTAGGATATAATCTAGTTCTCTCAGATGTGTTTAAAGAAGTAGAAAGAAAGCTTCCGATTGCAGCAGTGCATTTTAATGTGCCCATTGCCAGGCTGGCTACCATGAAGCATCCGTTTATAATAAAGATACTTCAGGATCGAGGTTTCTTTTTTTCAATCTAAGTTTCAAGGGCAGAGACGATAAAACCCAGAAAACAAAATTCAAAGTAGTTTCTGAAGCTAGAACAATGCAGAACAGAAAAAAAAAGAAGAAACAAAAAAGAGGTCCACAAACACACTTTGACTTTTCCATAGGCTATGCATATGTGTACAGAATACCTTGTGCTGTCCAAAAAATGCATCAGGTCCTTAGGCCACTAGTGTCTTTCCTCCCTTGCAAGGTAGAATGCCATATCCTCCCTATGTGTAGCTAAAGAAACACTCACAGGCTTGCACTATGCCCATGCCTAAAAAGAGGAGAAGGGCATTGAGATATTCTTCAGTGTAAGTCATTCACTAGTTCAGGAAATATATATGGACCCCCCACTATGGTGATGTGCTCCATGCCCTGGTATAGAGCACTGAACAACCTGAGAAAAGCAATGAGACTTGTAGGCTGGAGAGGAACAACCTATGTCTGGAAATGAAGTCACGGAGGTCATGGGCATTACAGATCATGGGGGCCATTAGAGTCCATCAACTTTGCTGTTTCCTTACAATGATGGAGAGCCAGTGCAGGGTACGGTGGTATGATCTGACCGAAGTCTGAACACATCACTTTGCCTGCATGTTGGAGAAGGATAAAGAGGAGAAACAGGGAGTTCACGCAGCTATTGGGAAAGTCCAGGAGAAACGTGACCACGGCTTGGACCAAGATGGGTAAGTGAGGCGGGTGAGAAGTGGTCAAATCCTGGATATATGTGAAACCAACAAGATTGATTTTGATAGAAGAGACAAGAATTATGGGAAAACTCAAGCTCGACTGCAAGGATTTGATCTGAAAAGATTAAACCCAGAAAATACTAGGGTAACATTTTCAGTTAAGCTTGGTTGATTGGACAATTTTTCCCTTCTAAGTCTAAAATATTAAATAAAAGGAAAAAAAAAGAACAGAAGAGGAAATTGTCACTCAGGACAAATGTCTACAAGTAAAAGCCAAGCACTTGCAGGGGGACAGGCCAACCATAAGCTAATTGACGCAGGTTTTCATAACTCTGGGAAAAAAGTGAAACTGAAGGCTTCAGAGATTTCTGAAGGCAGGTGTGACTTTCCCCAAACAGAAGGTTTTCCCTCTCACATTTTGGGAAAAGAAAATGAGTTTTCTCTTTAGAAATTATGCCAGAGGGGGTCTGTACTCAACAGGTACAGGGATGAAGTGCTACAGTGAACAGGGGGATTATATGAAAGGGTACCTGTGATGGTTAATTTTGTGGGTCAACTTGGCTAGATTTGTTGTCCAATTGTTCAGTCAAACACTGGTCTAGATGTTGCTATGAAGGTGTTTTATAGATTTTCCCAAAACATAAGAACATTAATCTACAGACAAAATGCCCCACTGAATTACCAGCGAAAGTATTTATCAAAAAAGCATCTCATCATGAAATTTTCTGAAATGAGGGATATAGAAATGGTAAAGCTTCTGGAATGTAAAAAAAAAATGAAAGAAACAAGAATCTAGTTGGTACTGCTAGAAGATAATGGTGAAATAAATTTATTGAGTGAAAAGGATTCTATATAATGGTACAATTTCAAACAGCTATGAGTATGGAATAAAGATAATTTCAGGTGTTCAAAATTCTAAAGAAAAAAATCACTTTCCTCCCTGTACTCCCTTTCAGAAGCTACTGGAGCATTTGCTCTACCAAATACACAAATAAATCAAGAAAAAAGAACACATAGGACTCAGGAGACAGGGGATCCACCACAGGAGATGTGAAGGAAATCTTCAGTACAGCTGCAAAGGTAAGACCTAGGATACAGCATGCGACAGAACTATAGATCAACAGGCTTAAATCAGAACAGGAGGGTCAGGAGTTCAGATCCTCCCATGGACTAGTATATTCAGTGGAAAAAAAATACACATATATATATGTATGTATATACACACAGACATCTCCTATTGGTTCTTTTTCTCTGGAGAACCCTACCTAATACAGATGTCTCTGTTAAAACTCCTGATTATTTCTCATTTCAATTAAACAAACCACTTACTGACTGCATGCAATATACAAGGGATTACATCAATATTGTGGCTATGTAAGCTGCATAATATAATCCTTACTGTCAAGATATCAAAACTCAAAGGAAATAAGACAACTGCACTAGTAAATAAAATACACGGTAACTTTAAATATGATAATTATTTTCACTAACAGTGATGGTCCCCATTCTATATCCTCCTTAAAAGAGAGGACAGTTTGCCATACACCTTTGGAGAGGAGTTTTGTGTCATCTGTACTTAGGCAAATAGCTACTAAGAAATTATCCTCCTAAAAAAACAACACTCTACCACATAAATCCCCAAGAGAAAGGGGTCAGGAGACCATGAGAATTATGATTTTTCCAATAATTTTTCAATTTTTATTTCTATCAAAATTTACACGCAGATGGTTTTTAAAATCAAATAGAACTTAAAGACTCAGAATGTAAAGTGGCAGCCTGCTGCTTCATCCTTCTCCCAGGAACTTCCCTGCCTAGAGCAATCACCTTCAACTCCTATAGATGTTTCTTCTGGCTTTCATTTCTCGATTTCTGAATAACATGCATGTATTGTTACATCTCATCTCTTAAAATTTAGACTACTGTCTTTCTACTATAGAAAATGAATATTTAGCTCTTTCTACCTCCTCCTCAATAATCCCCTTAGTTGGTTAAATCACTTTTCAGAGATTATCTTATTACGACTACATAAATCTATTTCACAGTTATACCCTATAATATGCTTGATTAT
The DNA here is from genome assembly GCF_059928025.1 of Delphinapterus leucas. Lineage (NCBI taxonomy): Eukaryota > Metazoa > Chordata > Mammalia > Artiodactyla > Monodontidae > Delphinapterus > Delphinapterus leucas. The sequence goes on from NC_143129.1 coordinate 20,778,130, forward strand.
ATTTCCTTTCTTGAAAAATCTGCCTCTGCTTAGTTTTCTAGGAATCTCTTAGATATTTCTAGGAATCAAAACTCTCCAATAGAACCCTACCCAAGCAATATATCAGTTTCTTTTTTCCACTCCTGGTCCTCCTGTTCTGATTTGAGCCCACTGGTCTCCAGTTCCGTGGCATAGCTATATTCTAGGTCAGAATGAAACACTCAATAAATTTTAACCATGGATAACGACTCAAAGGCATATAACATTTGCTCTATTAATTTTTGCTGGTTTATTTACAAAGTAGGTTATATACATCATGGTTATTTGTGCAGGAAACTGACTACTTACTTTCCAAAATTAGAGATATTAATAAATAGTGAAAAAAGTCATCTTAGGATATAAAAAATAGTAATTGATTGCAAATTTGGAAGGATAAATCTGAAGCTGAAAGAACGCAGTACGTTGCAGCTGTCAACACCCAATGATCTTCCTGTTTTCTGGGACACTTACCACCTTGCTCCTACCTGAAGGAGTGGTCCCTAGAAGCCATGCTTATGTTATGTGATCCTGACACCACTGGCCACAGTGAATTGGCTCAGACACGGCCACCCCGACAAAACTGAGTCAATTAGAATCTCACTCTTGGAATTGTAACCAAGAAGCAGCTAATGTCTCTCTGTATAGCTGCAACTAGAGCTGTAAGCAAACTCAGGAGACAGGGGTGGCTATATAACCACGTAGAGAGGAAGAGAGAAGCAGAGTGCCCTTCTGCAGAAAGAGACGGAGGGTGGGAATGAATGAATGAATATATACCAATGAGAGTTTTCTAGTTCCTGAGTCCTGACTGTGTTGCTCCATGTAAGGTTTTATGGGACATTCACTGATAATATAGCCTCCATGTATGTTGAAGCTAGTTCAAATTTTTTTCTGATATTTTATCTCAAAGAGAATTAACCATTCATCATTTCTTTTCTGTCTCTTTGGATTTACTTGTCACACTGACCAATGCCAAGGGAGAGGTTTGGTTCAATTCTACTAAGCTGAATTCCTTGTTATGCAAAACAAGACTTTAGTCCTACCCTTCCCTGGCAGGCAAATCACCCTTTCGAATTTGCATCACCCTCATTTTCACAGGTTCAGATAACTCAGAGCTGATATTGCTAGACAGGACAACAATTAGTACAGCTGTTAAACAACCGATATTTATATTTATCGTAACATCACGATGAATGTTTTATAAAGGAAGAACATTGCTTTAGTTAAATCATATAAAGTCAAGGAGAAAGTTATGGATAGGGTCCATCTTTCTTCCAACTGGGAAACCTGGAAAGATGGGTACAGTAGGACTAAACAGTAGCCTATTTTACTAATTTAATGGCATTTAAAATTATTTTAGACGTTTCTGTTTGATGCCAGAACATATAGCTCATTTAGTAAAAACACTTGGTCAGCTTTTATTCAGAAAACCAGTTCATCATCTGAATATTTGGCACTGTGTGGATGATCAACTCAAGTTTCTCTTTCTCTAGAATATAAAACGTATTCTTGCTTTTCTTATTTTTTTTCAGTTGTTAAAAGGGGATTTCCTTCAAGTTGAGAAATTAAATAAAAGTCTCAGTTATGAAATGTCTGATTGACTGGCATTCATCTAAAGGGTCACTCTCAAATACAGCAACACAAACATGCCACATAATCTTAAATAAACTAGTTACATCTCATTAGATAATGATATAAATGCAACAAAGGTGTTGGAGATTGATGTTTTAGAAGTCCTGACAGAGAAGCAAAGAGGACTCACCTGATACGGGATAAAAAGAAAACCTTCGAGTACTGAAAACGTAACACATTTCTCTCTTACCTGGTTGACACTGAGTACACCTTCTTCCTTGACGACGCGGCAAACACACGCACTGGCCACTGATTGGGTCACAAATGGTCCCAGGTAACGTCCCCCAGGGGTCACACTCACACATCTGGCAGCCTTGAAAATTGCCAACGGTCAGATGATACCTGTGAGGCTCACACCGGTTACAGCGAAGACCTGTTACTCCTAATTTGCAGAGACACTGTCCTGTTGATTTGTCACACAGCAGAGAGCCATTTACTGTCCCAGTCCTATCACAGTTACAAGGCAGACAGAGGAAAGAATTGTTTCGCTGTAGGGAGAAGTATCCCTCCAAACATTCACTGCATCGTCTCCCTCCAATATTGGGATTACAGATGCACTGTCCTGTCCGAGCATCACAGACGGTCCCAGACCGGGACCCAGCTACGTTGCAGTCACAGGCCTTACAACCGGTGGTGTCCAGTCCATAAAAGTGTTCTCTGCAGGTATCACACTGAAGTCCTTTGACTTCTGGTTTGCACTCACACTGCCCAGAAAGAGGATTGCAGAGTTTGTTCACTGAGCCGTGGAGGTTACACTGGCAGGGCTCACAGCCATCGTCATTAACACTTTGGAGAAATTTAAATCCAAAATCGCAATGATCACATCTAAGCCCTAAAGAGAAAAATGTGTTTAAAAAGGTAAAGATGTGAAAACAACCTCATTCAAGCTTTCAAGATAGCTATAGTGCAAACAATGCTACTGTCCACATTTAACACAGGCACAATAAAACGCTGAGTGTTTTTTTCACAAGTAATGCCAAAGAGGGGCTGATCATATACTCAAAATACAATGGCAATACTTAACTTGCACTCACGTACCACTTTATTTTTGCAATGTGCTCTATACAATTTTATTCATTACTTAATGCAAGGAGAAATGCTTAATGCAAATATTGCTTCTGTTGCACACACTGGAACTCTCTTCCTCTTTAACAAATATCAGAACTATTATTTTAAAATTATTTAACTATATTAAAACCATTATTCTTAGTTATGTCATAGTAACAAAGTATGTTCATTTAAAAGTTGAGAGTGAAATACATTTTCAAAGCCATACAGAAGAGCTGCATATTACCACATAAGTTATTTTCCTAGAAATCAGCATCCTCCCAAAATGTTTAATAAATGTTAAGCTATAACTATTTTTGTGAGAACAGTACACATACTCACTTCTGAATCTCACACAATTAAATAATTAATATAAATAAAAGTTATCCAGAGCAACTGTATCTCAATGCTTTTATACACTCCTATATTTTATCATTTTCAATTAATATAAATTATGCTCTCCTCGGCTCATAAAGCAATCACATCGCTTGTCATATTGTGTGATTCAGAGCATACCTCTTTAAACACTAAGTAAATTCTGCTGTTTACATTACTCCTACTTAAAGGAGTACAAACATATATACATTTTACATACAGAGAAAAATGTTTTATCACCTACACTTAAATCTGACAACTTTCTTTTGTTTCAAAAAAGTGTTACAAGGGAAAGGAATAAAAAAAATTGAATAGTAAATGTTGAGAGGCAAAATACTTTCTTTAGCTAGTCTTCACATATCCATGAATTTAAATAAGTGACTATGTGAAGTTGAATCCATTGAAACATCTATTTCAAGCTATAATAGCATTAAAAAAAATTAGTCATGAAATAACAGTCAAAAACACACTCAGGAAACCATATGCAGAAAAGCATTTCCTAAACTGGAAGGAAACGCCTAATATATATGTATATATATGGATAAAAATTCAAGAACTCCAATGGAAGGCAAGTTCTTTAACAGTGATGAATGACTCACCTAAGGCATATCATTTAATTTCAATAAGGAAAATAAAAAAGGACCACTATTGCTGCAAATTTTAAAAATAACTGTATTGTTAACAAGAATTATGACTCATTTTGAACTATTAAAATTGGTCTACATGGATTCACATCATATCAGTTTTAAAAATATGCGCAGTGCTTATTTGAATATGCCATACATATTCCTGACAGGTAATCTATTCCTAACCATACTCAGGAAGGCCTACAGGGCATCACATTCGGTGTTAAAAAGTACAGGCGAGTTAGCACACTTGGCATTTAATTCACATTCTTCTCCCTTTTTATTCTAGATGAATGACCTACTTTAATAAAATTATTGGTGCTAATGTATTTTACTGGTGATAGAATCATTAGTAAGCTTTAACAGTTTTGTTAAATCGAACAGTTTGCTTTCTGAAGCACATACAACATATACTTGTATTTTCTGTTGTTTTTTTAATCATATGAACAAGGTAAAATTGAATAAGGTTACTTGCTAGTCCCATTAGGAAAAGAAATACATATACATATCAAGTTTACATTTCTATTAAAAAATACTGTATGTGCAGAAATCACTCTAGAGATAGTAATATTAAACTGATGATTTCATCTTCAAAAAGTATGTATTTATATTTTCCCGCAGAAAACTACCTGGTCAACCAATAACACAGGTAAATGGCAGGGAGGCCATAACAAATTTTAAGTAAATAGTAAAGTTTGATTCTTTGATCCTTCCTTAAGCTCTGGAATCTAACTACCACAGGAAAGATTTTATTGATACAGAGCTGTAACCATTTGATTGTCCCTAAAGCCCTTTCTTTAAATTTTGTTTTCACAGCTTGAATTTAAAGGATATTTTATATCAAAGAACAAAGGATGCTGTATGGACTGAACTTGGAGGACTTCATTCAATATCACAGATAAACTTATACAAAAGTGTGCTTCTATTTATGTTAGTTGTTCTTTTCTTTTTGTCCCTGAAAAGTTAGCTTTTGTAGGCTTAAAATGCAAAAGGGCAAGTTTTGGTAAAGATTTTGATTTAATCTTCTTTAAACCAGAGAAACCTTGTGTAATACCATAAATTGTGTAATACTATAAATCTTGTGTAATACCATCAATATGCGCAAGCCCATATTCTTTTCTATTAAATTAAATGAAATGCTTGTCTAGCTGAATTGTACAAAATGGTGCATGAATACCAACATATATAAAAGATAAAGAATTAGCTTTAGTGTTATATCACAGAAATGAAAATGTTACTCCAAATGATATGTTCGTATGTTTGTGTATATGCACGTTTGCGGGCACGTGTGTGTGTGTGTGTCTGCCAGGCATGTTTTTATTATTATAAGGTTCAGGTCAGTGTTAGAAAAACCATGGAAGGCTTGGTGTCTTGAATGACAATAGAAAGGTAAAGGTCTTTTTTAAACTTCCTATATGAACCAAGACGTGTTCAGTTACAAGGCTCACTTTATCTGGAAACTTTCCTCTCATAATATTCTCATATATCAAAATTTCAAAGTGCATTATGTACATAGTGCGTTTCGGGCACTTGATAAATTTTGTCCTTATATGGCTGTGGTTCCCCTCAAAAATGTTGGATGTAATAAATTGCTATAATCAAATCTAATTTCTGAAAAATACCTGTGGGAGTAACAAACAAAAAAAGCACGTCTTGTATAAAAAAATGATAAATAACACCAAAGGTAGCTGTTTATTATAATCAGCTTGGTGCTGAAGTACAAAATTAAAATTATATGGCCCTTTATAACTAACCCTAGCAATATACATGATCTGTGGAATTATGTTGACTTATTTTGCATTTCATAGGAACAGTTCAAAGAAATATAATAGAAAAAAATGGAAAGATTTATCACAAAGGACCCTGCAGCACAGAATATTTCGGAAAAAATCCATTTATTTTGGTCTATTAAGAAAACTAGCATGGAAATGAGTTGCTTAGAACTCATTAAGTGTAAAGCATTTTGAAAAAGTGCTAATTTTCTAAAAGAAACATCTATGCAGTGAGCAAATTATATTTTTCTATGACTTATTAGTGTGGGACCATGTGAACTAATGCATCTACGGAATAAAGAAACTTCTAAAGGGTTGATTAAACTAAGCTTCAAGCTGTAGTTTGAGAGAATTATTAATTTAGTCATTTTTAGACAGTTAATTTCAACCAAATTTTTTTTTCCCAGCCTGCCTTGAGCAAGGAAATTTGCTTTACTCTTCAGAGAAGAAATCAAATAGAGGATTTTATTCCAGATGGTAATAGAGATGTGACTGCAAACTTTTGCATTACACATACCAATAACATTTGCTTTGCACTTGCACTGGCCTGAATTTGGGTGACAGGTAATATCTCCATCCACTGTCCCAGAGGCATTACAGTTGCACGGAATGCAGCCATCAGGATCCCACTCCTGTAGGTTGTAGAATCCGTTCTGGCACTGATTGCACTGTCTGCCAGACACACGTCTCTTACAATTACACTGGCCTCCGATCTAGAGAAGATACAACATTTTGTAGGGTGATGAACGTTTCTATTTTTAGATAATTTGCTCATTAGGTACAAGACAGAGAGGGCAGGGAGGGAAAACACTTTAAATGTGAAACAGACAAGAAGGTAATCAGGTATTTCCCCTCCTGACACAGAAACATGGGAGAGCTTCAGCAGGGTGGATATATAGAACTGAATGGAAATAAACCGCATAGAAGTCAGTAGTGTATGACTAAAAGGGAAGCGGAATTAAGCCTTAAGCGCCATGTAAAGAAATCAAAATACAGTCATGGGGAGACTGAAAATAGAAAAGGGCCAGCCGTTAATTTAGTCTTTAATCTCCACCTCTCTGTTTCACTCCTCTCATTTACTCCTTGATCCAAACTTGTTCTGCGCATGCCCAGTGCTTCAACTGAGGAAGAATCTTTCTATAATAATATCACTCCACCAAGGTTGTAACAATGTTTAAAATAAAGTTCTTGATAGTATCCATTTATGCCTCCTGATAATGACCCTAATAACATTCTTTTACACAACTCTACTCTTAGGAATATTTCAGCATATTTATGGCTCATTTATATTATGAATTAATCACATCAAGTATATTTAACTGACTTACATTGTGGTAAAAAATGCAAAAAAGTTACTTGTTTTAGAGCATTGTCAACTAAAATAACAGCTGAACAAAGGAGAATTTTTCCTCTTCAAGCTGCTGTTTGAGAATGAAAATACATAGACTAGATAATGCTTATCTACTCTATGCATAGATACTGCTATGTTGGTTAAAGAAACAGCTAAAACCTTTCACTAGGGAATATATACATATAACACGTGAAATAAATCTGAGAAATTCAATAATAACTTCGGACTTTCACAAGAGATGTGAATACAGACATCAGATCTCTCATAAAGTCACTGGCCTGTCTCCCCATAATTTCCTTACACTCAGACTGAATCCAGCATGCCACATGTGGAGGCAAGGTTATCACAAAGGGAAGTTACCTACCTGTGGAAAGGCACGGTTTGATTTACCTTTAATCTCAGGGATATCCAAAAATATCACATGAGGTTGGGATTCAGTTACAAAGAGGTAGAGAAGGGTTTTTTAATTAAATAGTTGTTAAAAATCTATCACTGCCTCATTTTTCCTCATCTGGAAAATAGGAACTCACTGGAATCATTATTTAAGGGTAAGATCATGATACAAAATGTCTCGTACTCTGAAAAATAAAGGTTTATACACGCAGGACGGAGTTGTAGACAATAATGCACATCAATATCAAAGACACATACAGGTCAGAAAGATATGCAAGGACTGTGACTTGCCCCACAGTGTCTGGCTTTGTTTCACACCCACACTCTTACCCCGCCCCGTGGAAACCAGATTATGGCTCAAAACAGGTATTTGATTTGGTCTTCAAAAATAAATGGCATTTATTGACGGGTATAAGTTACTTACAGCCATGAGAATCGAATAGACCTCTGATTACATACATATAACACTTCAAGTCCATTACCATTTAATGAATCCCCTATTTTTTTTTGTGCTTGTTTCACATATATTAGTCTTGTTCTCCAGATGGCAAGCACCTTCAGGAATTAGACATACTTTACATTTCTCTCAAAGAATAACCTTGCATACACCTCACGTGTAAAATGTACTCTTTCAAAAATCTAGAGCAAGAAAGAGTGAAAAGGCTGAAGAGAAATAAAGGTGTATTCTGTGCTAAAACTTTATCTTCTATTTATTTTGTTATATTCTTATTCAGATGTAAGGCATGTATCACCTGGAGCTTCCCTTCCTCTTGAAATCTAGATAAGATTGCCTGGAACCCTCATTCCACTCCTGTTGAAGGACAAAAGTTCTCCTTCAGTTTTTAAAACTTCTATATGTACTGATATTCTCATGGCCACCTTGACCCTAAATTTCTGCTTCTTCCATTTGGGAGTCTTCCTGCCACCTGAGAGCTCTGCCCTGTATCATTCTAGACACGAAGCTTGAAATTTCAGAAGAGGAGCTCTCATTTTTTAAAAAGTAATACATTTTACTAAAGATTTGGGGTGAAAGAAGAGTGAGAACTTTACTTTGCAATTTATAACATCTATTTAGTTTCCCCTACAACTAGACATCGCCAAAGGCTTCTGCACCCCAGTTAGTCACCATTTAACTGTCTTATCTCTCCCTACTCCTCACTCCTCCCTAATGTATGTCTACTTTTCCTCTTTACACCTAACTCTTAGTCATCTTTTACATAGATCTAAAAAGTGTTCATTATTGCCTTGATTTGTGCAACATTTTGGTCTTACAGGATATTTTTTTCAATAAAATGAAATGTCTCCATATGGGAAACTCGGCTGCAAATAAGATAACACAACTTTACTCTTATTTCATTAACCTAAGTATTTGCATAACGCATATAGCCTATAATTTCTCTATGTTAGCCATACCTTAAAATGTGGTTTAAAAGTAAATGATAAAAGGCTTTATAGTTTATAAATGAGTTCATTATAATCAGTTTCTCAAAACTCACCTGAAAATACATGTTCACTTCTGTACAACTCACTGTAGATTCTCTCCCTTTTATGTGAGGGAATATAAATCTATTCACACTCTAAGACCAATTCTTGTCCGCCAAGAAGTAGAGAGAAGAGTGTGACTCCCTCCCTTTAAAAAATACACTTCCAAAAAGTCAGATACAACACTTTTCTGTTTCCATGCTATTTGATAGAATACTTCTAACCCTAACCCTCGGTTGACTTATTTGATTTTATCTGGCCAGTAGTAAGTCAGCAAATATGATGCAAGCAGAAGTTTGAAATGCTTGCAAACTTGGAGGTGATTCTCTCTAGCTGGGCTTGGAACCCTGAGGCCACCTTGTAAAACAGGCTCAAGCTATCCTGTTGGAGGATTTGAGGACATGTGGAAGAGAATTAGAAGCCCCAGCTAATAGCCTCTCCTATCACCCCAGTTAACCTTCTGCTTGACAACCACTAGACACGTGAGTGAGGCCTTCCTGGATCATCTGACTGCCAGCTGACAAGCTAGCTAACCACATAAATGAAAGAGCTCAGGCACGATCAGCCAAGCCAGCCCAGACCACCGCTGAGCCAAACCATAGAATTCTAAACCAAGTAAATGGTTTTCATGGTTTTAAGCCACCATTTTAGAGGCGAAAGTTAACAGAAACAATACCACTGACCAGAACTTAAATTACGTTTCTATACATAACTGCCACGGAGGCTGAGAAATACAGTTTATTCTCTATGATCGCATGGCCAAATAATATTGAAATTTCTATTAGTAATGTAGAAGGAAAACAAATAACGAGGTACAGTTACTGTTTCTAACAACAAACAAACATGTTCATACTTTAAGCCAGAGAAATTTTCTAGCTCTTTAAGGCTTAAAACACAATCTTGGTTTTGTAAGTTTTGGTCTTGCATGCTTTCAGCCACATGAACAATGAGGGAAAAGGGATGCCCCTGTGAGCTCTAGTTAGAAACTCGAAAATAATTTTGATTAGCCTGGCTTGGGTCATTTCTTTTCATTTTCTAGTTTCTTAAGGAGAAAGGTTTTTCTTTGAATTTTTTTCTTTTCTAATATAGACAATTTAGTGCTTTTAATATCTTACTAAGGACTGCTATACCAGCATCCCACAGTTTTGATATGTTGTGTTTTCATTTTCATTCAGTTCAGAATACTTTCTAATTTCCCTTTCATTTCCTATTTGACCTTAGGTTATTTAGATGTGTGTTATTTAGTTTCCAAATATTTAGGGATATTCCAGAGATTACTCTGTTATTGATTTCCAATTTTATTTAATGATTACGGTCAGATAACATACTCTACATGACTTGAATTCTTTTAAATTTACTGACGCTTGTTTTATGGTCCAGAATTTGATTCATTTTGATAAATGCTTTGTGTAGACTAGAAAAATATGTGCATTCTGCTGCTGCTGAGCGCTCTGTAAACATCAATTAAGTCAAGTTGGGTGACAGTGCTGTTTTAACCTCTATACTTATGATTTTGTCAATTTGTTCTATTAATTATTGAGAAAGGGGTATTGAAATGTTTGCCTACAATCTCGGATTTCTGTATTTCTCCTTTCATTTCTATCAGTTTTTGACTGGTATAGTTGCACAGACTCTGTGGTTTGGTACATAAATGTTAAGAATTTACGTACCAAACCCTTTTGATGAATTGACCTGTTTTGCAATGTGACCATCTTTACCCCGGGAAACACTTTTACTTTAAAATCTATATTTTCTGATATTAATAAAGTCACTCCAGCTTTCTTAGCATTAGTAATTGCATAGTATATCTTTAATCATCCTTTATTTTTAACCTATGTGTGTCTTATATTTGAAATGTATTTCCTGTAGGCAGCATATAATCCTTTGGCAGGGTCTTACTTTTTTTTAATCCAATCTTCCAATCTCTGACTTTTAAATGGAGTATCTAGAACATTTAAATTTAATGTGATTATTGACATGGTTAGTTTTAAATCCATCATCCTGCTATTTTCCTTATATTTGTTTCAACTGTTTGTGTTCCTCATTTCTGCCTGCTTTTCTTTATTTTAAATTTTCTAGATTCCATTTTATCTTACTTTCGGTTTATTAGCTACAGCACATTGTTTTATTATTTTTAGTGGTCTCTTTGAAGTCTATGGGGTATATCTTTATCACAGTCTACCTTGAAGTGATTAGCTTTAGTAATAAGAACCTTACGATATTATAGTTCATTTTCTCTCTTCAAACATTGTGCTATTGTTGTCATACATTTTAATTGTAAATGTATTATAAACATTTTAATACAGCATTATTGCTTTTGTTTAAACTGCCAATTATTTTTAAAGAGAATTAAATAATCAGATAAATCTTATATAATTACCCATGTAGCTACTCTCTCTGGAGCTCTTCAGTTCTTTGTGTAAGTTCATGTTTACATCTGGTATCATTATACTTCTGGCTGAAGGATTTCTTAACATTTCTTATACTGCATGCAGGTCTGCTTGTGATGAATTCTTTCATTTTTATATATTGTAAAAAATGTCTACTTTCCCTTTATCTCAGAGAGATATTTTTGCTAGGTATAGAATTCTATGTACACCATTTTTTTAATTTCTGTGTTTTAAGTATGTTGCATCACCGTCTTTTTGCTTGCGTTATTTTTAATAGGAAACTCTTATCATCTTAATGGGTTTTCCTCTGTAAATAATTTATCTATTTCCTCTGGCTGCTTTAATATTTTATCTTCATCATTAAAGAGAAAATTATCACTAGTTTGAAGCAATTCAATTATGATGTGCTTTTTGCAGTTTTCTTCATGTTTCTTCTTCTTGGCTTTTCTTGAGTTTCTTGGGTTGGTGGTTTTTTTGGTTTTCATTATACAGTATTTAGAATTTTTCAGTTATTATTTCTTCAAATTCTTTTCTGTCTCTATCTTCACTCTTCCTCTTCTTTGGGCACTCCAGTTATACATATATCACAACTCCTGAAGTAGTCCCACAGCTCACTGATGTTGTTTCAATTTTTCTAAATTATCTTTTCTCTATATGTTTAATTTTAGATGGTTTATATTGTTATGACTTCAAGTTTATTACTCTTTTCTCCAATGTATAAGTACCATTAATCCCACCCAATTTATTTTCATTTTACACATTGCAGCTTTCCTCTCTAGATTTTTGATTTGTATCCTATTTGTACCTTGTATGTCTCTATGCAACTTTCTGAACATCTGAAACATAGTTACAATATCTGTTTTAAGGTACCTGCCTGGTAATTCTAACATCTGTTTTAGTTCTGGGTCACTTGTGATTAATTGATTTTTGTCCTCATTATAGGTTTTATTTTCCTGCTTCTTTGCATGCCTGGTATTTTTTTTTTTTAATTGGGTGCTAGATTTTGTGGACTTTCTCTTTTTGGGTGCTAGATATTTTAGTGTTCCTATAAATATTCCTGAGCTTTGTCCTGGGATGCAGTTAAGTTACTTGGAAACAGTTCCTTTGGGTCTTGCTCTTAAGATTTAGTAGGTGGTCCTGGGGCAGTGATTAGTCTAGGACTATTCTCTACTCTTGAGGCAAGATATTTCTGTGTACTCTATTGGATATCCTGTGACTCATGAGGTTTTTCTAGTTCGGCTAGTGGAAACAGGCACTATTCACAGCCTTGCATGAGTGCTTAGCACGATTACATTTAATTCTTTCAGGTTGTTCTTTCCCCAGCCTCACACACATGCAATAATTGATAGTCAGCTGAGGACTTAAGAAAGATACTCTATAGAGCTCTGGGATTATCTCTCTGTGCTGCTCTCTCTGCAAACTCTAGTCACTTTGGACTCCCCACACTGTCAGCTCCACCTCTTCAACTCAGAGAATCCCCTGAGCTCTACCTCCCACTCTGTTCTTTGGCCTGGAAATTCTCTCAAGGTAAAAAGCCAGAAGATTAAGCATGAGCCTATTTCCTCTCTTCCTGATATTTTACTAAAATAGGAATTTTAAAAATTGTAATCCATAATTTTAATGATTAAAAAAATTATAATCCATAATTTTAATGATTAGAGAGAGCAATAGAGAACAAATAAATTTTCCCAAAAAGTTTCAAAGACAGAGAATGGAAGGAAGAAATATAAATGAATATTGACAATACTCTCAACTAGTAAGAAGCTACAATATGCGTGTCAGGTGAGTTGTATTTCTAAAACAAGAAAACTGATTTTTCCTACAGAAAGGAAAACCTTAGCCTTAAGGCTCTGAAAGCCTTAAGGTTTACAAGTGATAAAACACTGAAAAAAGCAGGATAAGTTCTGAAATCAGAACAATGGCTCTCACCTGCGGGTGATTTTGTTCCCCAGAGGACTTTTAGCAGTGGCTGGGGACTTTCTGGTTGTCACAATTGGGAGAGGGGTTCTACTACCATCTGGTGGGTTGAGGCCAGGGATGCTGCTAAACATCCTACAATATACAGAACAGTTCCCCACAACAAAGAATTATCCAGCCAGAAATACCCATCGTGCTGTGGTTGAGAATCCTGAATTAGAAGAGTTCTACAAAACAAGTATTTAGAGTTCCAATTCCCTTTTTAATCCTACACAGCCAGGTACACTCCTATTCCATGGTGATATTGGTCTTATTGCCAAAAAAAATTAAGATAACCAGCTCCATTATATTAGACCATCAGCAGTGGGTGAACAGGTAGGACAGAAATTGGAGGATTAAGTGAGAGTGTATGTACACCCTCACCCCTTGCCACCATTCCACTTCTCTTACACTGCTTCTAGAAAGCCAGGAGCCAGACTTATTTTCCATTTAGGACCAAGGAAAAAAAAAAGGGGAAGAAATAATAATCTATAAGGGAAAGAAGGAATGCAGAGAAGAGAAATATAAGAAGTCATCAACCAATAACAAATAAAACACTGCTATAACTATTATCCCCAGAAAGTTATGGTAAAAGTTGCATTCATTTAAAAACATAGAATGGGACTTCCCTGGTGGCGCAGTGGTTAAGAATCTGCCTGCCAATGCAGGGGACACGGGTTTGATCCCTGGTCCTGGAAGATCCCACATGCCATGGAGCAACTAAGCCCATGCACCACAACTACAGAGCCTGTGCTCTAGAGCTCACGATCCACAACTACTGAGCCCGCGTGCCACAACTACTGAAGCCCATGCGCCTAGAGCCTGTGCTCCACAACAAGAGAAGCCACTGCAATAAGAAGCCCGCGTACCACAACGAAGAGTAGCCCCTGCTCGCCGCAACTAGAGAAAGCCCGTACACAGCAACGAAGACCCAATGCAACCAAAAATAAATCAATAAAAATAAATAAATTTATTAAAAAATAATAATAATAAATAAAAACATAGAACAGAAAAAGCCTTAGGAAGCAACCTGTGAAGGAAAGAACTATTGAATATTAAAAATACAATAGGCAAAATAAAAATCTCAATAAAAAGACTAAGATAAAGTTAAGAAAATTCTTCAGAAAGAATAACAATAATAGAAGAAAAATGACATAAAAATATAGAATTTCCAGAAGGACAAAAAAAAGAAAAATGAGGAAATTATCAAAGCATTAATACAGCATAAACGTTTTTCCTTACATGAAGCCACAGTTTAAAAAGGCTCACCATGTGCTAGCAAAATTAATGGGTAAAAAAAGAAACTACAGTAACGTACAATCTCATGAAGCATTCAAATATCAGAAATAGAAAGAAGACACAAAAATTTCTAGAAACCAATAAAATAAGTCACATATAAAATATAGAATATCATTGAAGTGTTCTGTAATATTATTGCAACCCAGAAAACTATATCCTACCTTCCAAATTATAAATAAAATTGTCTTCAAATTATTGGACACGATACCTTCTAAATTATGAATAAAACTATTTTAAATTATTGGAAGCAATACCTTCTAAATTTAACTCCCATTCTCAGGAAGGTACTGGGAGATAAGATACCAGCAAATGAGAAAGTCGACAATAATAGCAACAAGAATGCAAGGCATGGGATCCAGGAGATGGAGATTCAGGTATGTGGCAAGTCCATGCTAATAGCTGAGCAGGTAGCCCAGAGGGCCATTGGTCCAGACTAGGTCCAAAAGATGGAACATTCTGAGAAGAAGGTGGGGCTGTACAGATGATGTCATCTGTTATACCTGAGCATGTTAAAAAAATTTTTTTTTTATCTTATAGATATGCAAGCGGCAGAGATGTCAGCGTCTTGGGGGAAAAGAAAACACTAGTGGTATATATAACTATTACTCTGTATATGTCACACTGCTAATGATTAAACAGTAGGTAGTAAATTCATCAAAGGATTGACCATCCAACTTTCTTCAACCTTCTAAAGCACCTAACGGCTGCGTAGCAGGCACTGGCAAAGTGGAAATGCCAATCCTTTGCATCCCAACCCAGGATTTCCAAGGTTCTGGATGTGCCTTCTCCTCTCTTTTGCTTCCACTCTAGCCACATGGCCTCTTTTCTGTTCCTTGAACACAACAGGGATACCCACAGCTTAGGGTGTTTGCACAGGGTGCTCTCTCTGCCTGGGTCCCTCCCTACAGACTTCCAGACAACTAACTCCCTCACCACCATCAGGGCTCAAATCAAATGTCCCCTTCTTAACGAGCCCTGCCTTGACTATGTATCTAAATTGCAGCTCCCTTCCTTCAAATGGCACTCCTGAGGCCTTTTACTTTGTCCTGTTTCTTCCACATCCATTAACTTAGTAAAGAGATTTACTTATTTTTACATTGACTGATGATTACCTTCCCCCTCTACTCCCCAAACCACCTGACAATGTAAAGTCCACAATAGCAGCAGTTTTAGTCATTTTCCCATTTGGGAAATGAATGACTCTTCATTTCACACAGCAGAAGAAACCGGATCTTAGATCAAGTTACTTCTTGAGGGCCAGACAGTTAGCTGGACAAATCCATGCTCATAACCACTGTGCTAAGTTCACTCTGCTTGTGATAAGCTACAAACGTAACAGCAGCAATGGCAAGAGTGCTAGACCTAAGGAAGGTCAAGGCAATGGCCAATACCTGTGAGGAGCCGGACCCACAGTGGAAGAAGCAGGTTAGCAGTCCAGTTATTAATTTGTGAATTTCTCTGAATTGCCCCGATGTTTGCTAATGGGCGCTGTCTATACCCAGTGACCACGCTCAGGGTCTCTCTACTCTGGACCATACTGCAAAAGTCTGCTGTCCCAGGCTATGTAGCAGTGGTGGATATGCACAGTCAATTGTGTTAACAATTGCAACAACGAATTTGGCAGGAAGATTAGTGACAACAGGAAAGAGTAAGACTCTGCAATCATTATCCTAGTCAGCTTTCTCACCCATCCTCTACATTAAGAGATGGAGTTCTATCATGGTGACTCGAGGCATCAGATAATCCATACGTGATTTCTTTTGTGTGTGTGAAAAATATCACTTAGAGATAATGACGTACGAGTTAAAGATTAATAAATTAGGTGAGAACAGTCAATATTTATTAGAGGTCCTCTATGTAATAGACACTACATTTTAAGTAATTCAAAGCAACACTTTTAAAACAGGAGAAATATCTGTCTTCTTAAGCACTCATTTGGCTGGTGGTAGAGGAAAATCTAATGTTCTGTAGATTACATCTTCTCACAGAACTCACTAAAAGCCAATGAGGTTATGTGGACGCTGCCAAACAAAGTAAGAATTTGAAAAGCAAACTCAAAAGTTTAAGAACGGGAAGCCTGCCCTGGAAATTAAATTAGATTTTCAGGGTTTTGTTTGAACAGAAATACAAATGAGGGCAAAAAATCTTTTAATTAATGAGTAGATTCTTTAGAATAATCTTTTCTTTTATAGAGGTGACTATAGATTTTTTTGAATAGAAATTCTTCAACTCCTACTCCTTCTTGCTGGAGAACTCATTCATTCATGCTGTTATCAACAAATGTTTGATCACATACAACCACACACTATGTACCCTGTGAGTTGCATGAGGTCATAGTATGCGAGGAATACCTCTCAGTTTCTACCAGTTCTTCCCTCAGAATTGCCAGCATTGCCCAGGAATTGTATGCAGAATGATACACGAATTGATCACCAAGTACTAGCAGTTCTAAGCAATGCCTGTAACGCACTGCTCTCCCCTGACTTGGCACACCACCATGCCACTTCCGTGCTCAAAGATATTCAAGAGCTCCCTATTGCCTACCGAACAAAGTCCAAATTCCACGATGTGACCCCAATATGCCTTTCTAGTGTCATGTGACACTACTACCATACCTCAGTGATAGCCCCAGAGTCTCTACTGGAAGGGCTTGATGGCAGCAATCTGGATGGCACTGCTGCTCAGGGATTGTTCTGTAGCTACATCTGCATAGCAAAAACACTATTCTTCTTTAGATTATTAACCAATTTTTAATGGCCTTATGGAGGACAACGGTAGGAAGAGAAAAGTGATAATATGGGGTGAGGGGCTTGATGTCTGCGCCCCTCACCCCACAGAAGGCAATGTCTTCTGTCTCCACTGTCCATCTAGTATCATGTTTTCTGCAAATAACAATAGTTTTGCTTCTTTTTTGACATCCGTGATTTTATTTTGTTCATTTTGTACTCCTTTCAACCTCTGTTACAGCTTTGAACAGAAGTTATAAGAGCAAGGATCCTTGTTTTGTTCCTGATCTTACAGGGGAAATGTTTAACGTTTATTGTTAAGTATGATGTTAAGTTTCTTTGAAGATGCCCTTTTCAGACTGAATAAGTTTTCTTCTGTTTCTAGTATGGAGAGCGTATTTATCATGAAAGTGTTCTGAATTTTTTCAAAAGTTTTTCAACACTTATTGAGATTATTATGAGATTTATGTTGTTTATTGCACTAACTGATTTTCAAATGTTAAACCAGTCTTGCATTTTTGGAATAAATGCCAATCAGTCATGATGCATTACCTTTATTATATATTTCCGGATTCAATTTGCTAAAATATTGTTAAGATATTTTACATCTATGTTCATACGGAACATTTGACTTGTTCAAATATTATTATATATTTCAGGATTCAATTTGCTAAATTATATTGTTAAGATATTTTACATCTATGTTCATATGGAACATCTGACTTGTTCAAATGGACTTGTTTTTAAATGTTTTGTCAGGTTATGAGATTAAGGTTAAGTAGCCCTCATTAAACACTTTGGAAAGTACACATTCTTCCTCAGTTTTCTAAAAGAGTTTACGTAGGACTTACATGATTTATTCCTTTATGCTATTGGAGAAGTCACCAATGAAGTCATCTGGGCCTGAAGTTTTCCTTGTTGAAAGGAAATTTGAATTTTGATTACAAATTCAATGTCTTTATAGGAAGCTATTTAGGTTTTCTATTTTTTCTTCTGTTAGGTATGTATTAATGTTCTATTTCCTTTTGTGTTCGCTTTATATTAATTTGTCTACTTCACTTAGGATGTCAAATTTCTTAGGAGAGAGTTTTTCATAATATTCATTAGGATCCTATATAGGTGTTTGTAGAATGTGCTGTGATGTCCCTTTTTTTAATTTCTGATATTGGCAACTTGTTTTTCTCTTCTTTCTACTGATCAGTTTGTCAATGTTATTAATCTTTATGGAAAAAACACGACTACTGAGTTTTTTCATTTTCACTATTGCTTGTCCAATTTCTATTCGGCTAATTTTGTCTTTTCTTTTCCCTTTTGCCTACTTACTCTGTGTTTAGTTTGTTCTTTTTTCCTCCCCATCATCAGTCTTCTGGCTCAGAAAACAATCAGCTTCTCTCAGTGCCTGGCTGCTACTTGCTGATGCAGTCATTTTGCTGTTCATCCCCACTTGTCTTTATTGCCTCTCTTACCCGTTTCATAAGAGACTTAAACTATCAGAAAATAAGTGGGTGTGGGGTGGGTGTAGGGAAAGTTGAGTACAGTTGAATATTGTGGTGAGTAGGTGAAAGTGGAGGAAAGGACAGTCACTGATGGTGAAATAGGTTGAGAAAGAAGGAGAAGGAGAAGGCATCACATAGGAAGACAAACAACAAAAGAGCTTGGGCTTACATTTCTGCCATGTATTCTATATATTCAGTTTAGGTTAGGCAATACAAGTCAAAAGAGGCTCCAGGGGAATGAGGGACAATGATTACATGGCCACAGAGTTTGTGAATTTCTCCAAATCCCAAAATAAAAACACAACTAAAAAGCAAAACCAGAAGAAGCCAAGAAAAATATTTATAACAGAACTAGGTGACCAACTATCCCTAGAAACCCCCCAAAGAGAAGCAAGTGCAAAAAAACCAAGTCACAAGACATGTGTGGCATCAGTGTCAGCGTAGGACAAAGCAGATAGAAGTCAGAGGGCATCTGACTTTTGAAAGACCTGAAAGCTCGAACCCCAAGTGCAGTACACTTGAGAACGTTTGGAGAACGGGTGACTACAAGTGGGAGGGGTACTGCTGATCCAAAACAAGTGATGGCGAGAAATCTGCAGTGGGAACTGAAGGGACTGGAGTAGCCTAGCTTCTGGGAACTCTCAAAACTGATGGACCAGGGCACACATCCATGGCAAGACCCCACGCTGAGGAGACACTATGGAAAGTGGATGGGCAGAATGCTGTTTAAAAGAATATGCTTAAAGACAGAAATTCTGAAGCTGGGGTGGGTTTATCACTGGCAATGAAAAAAATTCAATCTTTCCAAAATTTATTCCTAGATAACATTAGTAAACAATACATTTCAGGAAGGTTAAATTTCATTTACCAGTCCCTGAGTGATTCGTTCATTCACTATTACGTAACCTTGATTAGCACAGTGCCAAGTACATAGGGGCATCCCCTAAATACTTGTTTATTGACTGGATGAGTTATTTAAAAGTAATTGTTATAGCATTGAAATGTGCTCAGGAGGTACTTCAAATATTAGAGAACTATAAATCACAAGTTCTACTCGGTTTTGGTAGATTTAGTAATATCTGGAATAGGTTCTGAGAAAATATTTACTCCAAATTCTCCTTCATTCAAATGTAAAAATAAAACATATTCAGTTTTAAAAATACTTGTCTCAAAGAAGGATACATACCATTTTTAAATACTGAAAATTTTTGAATATACAAACCTATATCCAACATATGTTTAGTATATTCCAAAGTTGAGTCCTTTGACTGCCTATGACCAAATCAATCAGACCTATAGAAATAAAAGTCCCTGAAGGACAAGCCCAGGAATCTTCATTTTTAAAAATTTCTATTGGTGATTCTTATGAACACTAAGATTTAAGAACTAGCTCTTTAAGTACTTGCTACCTATTTTGTCACTGCATTATCAATTCCTAGGGACTCGCTGTTACTCTCTTTTCTTCTAACTTAGTCTTGTATCTCATCAAATTATTGATAGGTCCATCACTGAGCATCAGAGAAACACGGTCTTTCTGAACTGATTTAACACTGGAGCATTTATATTATTAAGCATCTAAATGTAAGCTCTGGAAATAGCCTGGTTTTAGCATTTCAAAAAAAAAAAGCATCTATGAAATACCTGATCATTTGCAGCTGCTGGTGCTTCTAAGGAAAAAATGTGTATATCTCTATTTGTCTATGTATGTATCTGCCTATCTATTTATCTACCTGTCTGTCTATCTATTTATCTATCTATCTTTATACAGTATATTCTCCCTGCTAGGAGCTCACTCAGCCCTAAGAAGTGGACCCTGAGAATTACTCCATATTTCTAATATAGACACAATGACTTCTTTCCTTAAGCTTCTGCCTCTCTAGAGAAGAAAAGTCCACACGAATGTAACAGGCTACCTTTGTAAGGTATTCATTCCACTTCAAAATTAAATGAATCTGCAGTGGTTTCTGCCACATATAAATGTCACAAATTGGAGAATGCCAGGTGAATAATGTACATCATAATACTTGTTTCCGTTTAAGTGTTTTGTGATACTGCTGTTTATCACCTTGCTCCGCTATCGAAAATATTCATTAGAGAGGAAAAGCTTCCACACTGGTGTAAAACCAAGATGTCTTTTCTTTTCCATTCTACAATGCCTGTCATTTGGCAGGCTGGTATATTTTTATAGCTCCCCTCCCCCTCCAAAAGGCATTTCTGAGAAAGTGCTTTCCAAACTTCACCACCATAATCTCTAAGGAGAGTGCAGAAGGGTAAAGTTCTGAAGTATGCTCAAACAAAGTGATAGTAGCAACGGAATACTTTTTTTTTTCTCAATCTTTTGAGTGTTCAAGACGGAAAGCGTGTAAAGAGATTCCCCACATATTGCTCTTCCCAGCAATGGTTACATACTTGAATGGTTTTTTAAGAGGAAGTACTATAATTATAGTCCTTCTACTTCGCAAAGGGGTATAATTTCATAGTGCATCATCCTTTCCCCCTCTGGTTTAGGTCTACTTCACTCAGAGATTATAAGCTATAACTTGTGAAAGATGCATATGATATACGTCACACCATGTTAAATTAAAGCATTTCATAAATGTCATCTGAATGGCACAGCTGTACAGTGTGGTCTTATTGTAATTTGCTGCAAAATTACTATAGTGGTTATTAACGGGATGGGGTTTTGACTTTATCAAAATGAAAGATCTCACAGTAGCATTTAAAAAATACTTCCAGCACGAAAAAATACATTCTCCACGTGTTTAGTTAATTTTGTACAGAAATAGGCTTTTAGGAAAGTTAAATCATTTGGTTTAACAATCTTTTTTGTTTTATTTTAGTAAAAATGATCAAAGTTGCTGTGAACCTATAGAGTAGTATGCTTGCCTACTGTACTGTTAGCTTATTGAATCAGTGAAAATGTGAATTCCAAATATATTAAGAGATGTTTATCTGAGATGATAAAGAAACTAAATAAATCAGGCTTTTAAAAAGTGCCTTTACAAAATATTCAAATTAATTTATGTGTAAGATAATAACCTGAATCCTTGGTACACATGAAGCACCAACGGGGCTACATTAACTCATCAGTATCACCCAAATCTCCACTGGAGAATTGTATTGGTTCTAAGAAATTAGTTTGCGACTGAATTATATACACATTGTTATTTCCTAAATATTTAGGATTTTTTAATAGAATTAAATTAATAAGATTTGGAATAACAAGCCTAAAACAAATGGATGTTTCCTTTCTACTTTTGGATAGTGTACATAAATATCCAGTTCAGCAACCTGCTATGGATTTCTTTTATGTGCCAGGCACTTTAAGAGCCAGTGTTTCTAACCTCAGGTTGGACTCTGGAAACAGATAATACAAGTTTCGAATTTCTGCTCTACCCCATTATTACTTGTGTGATCTTGGAGGTGTTGCCTCACTTCTCCGAGGTTCACTGTCCTTAACAACCCAATGGATAAATCGGTAACTACTTTACCAACTTTGGTAAGGACTGAATTAATTGACCAAACATCCTTGGCATAATACTTTGTACATGGCAAGTGCAAAACAAATGGAACCTATGAGATTCTTACTGGTTAGTTTCTGTCCTCATGCACTTTTAGCAGCATGTCATCTGTCTGCCAATCTATCTTACACATTTCACAATGTGGCACTCCTATGCATGGCACCTAAACCGCGTGTGGGTAGATCAAGGTAGAGACCAGTTCTGCAGCACACCAGGATCTGAAACACTCCCCAGTTCTGCAGAAGACTGGAGGGCCTAGTGCCCTTGCCACGGGTTTGCCCTTGATCCTGGGAGCACACCTGCCTCTGGAAATGCTCAGCACATTGGGTTGGTGTGCCAAGAAGGAAGGAGTCTGGCTATGTTCTGTTCCTGAATAAATCAGTATCATCAAAAACACATAGAAAGGGTCCTTATGATGCACTAATATTTAAAACATACTTACTATATCTATATCTAAATAGATAAATTCTAAGTGAAGTAAGTCAGACACAGAAAGAATATCTATGATATTAATCATATGTGGAATCTAGTTTTTTAAAATGATACAAATGAACTTAGTTACAAAACAGAAAAAGACTTACAGATATCGAAAACAAACTTATGGGACTTCCCTGGTGGTGCAGTGGTTAACAATCTGCCTGCCAATGCAGGGGACACGGATTCGAGCCCTGGTCCGGGAAGATCCCACATGCCGCGGAGCAACTAAGCCCGTGCGCCACAACTACTGAGCCTGTGCTCTAGAGCCCACAAGCCAAAACTACTGAAGCCCGCACGCCTAGAGCCCGTGCTCCGCAACGAGTAGCCACCACAATGAGAAGCCCGCGCACCGCAACGAAGAGTAGCCCCCGCTCTCCGCAACTAGAGAAAGCCCGCGCGCGGCAACGAAGACCCAACGCAGCCAAAAATAAATTAATTAATTTTAAAAAAAGAAAACAAACTTATGGTTACCAAAGGGGAAACGTGGAGGGGATGATAAATCAGGAGCCTGGGATGAACATACACACACTACAATATATAAGATAGATAACCAACAAGGACCTACCGTAAAGCACAGGGAACTCTACTCAATATTCTGTTATAACCTATATGAGAAAAGAATCTGAAAAAGAATGAATATATGTGTGTGTATAACTGAATCACTTTGCTGTACACCTGAAACACAATATTGTAAATCAACTATACTCCAATAAAATTTAAAAAATAATAAAGATGTACTTTTTATTTATAATCCCAAATAAATAAGGTTTTACTTTTTAATCATAATGTACATATGTATACATTATATCTATCCATATATACATACATATACATATATATGTATCATATGGTGGCTATCTCGCTAAAAGCCTTAAAATACTCCTAGTTTGAAATTGCCTTCAAGATCTATGATCCCGAAGCTTCATCCATGCAGTTTTGCTCTTTGCACTTGTCCCGTCTGGGAGCACCTAGAGGGGCAGTGATTATTGTCTCATTTGCTTGTCCCTGGGGCCTCTCCCTCATAGGTGCTCATGAACGAGACTTCCACGTTGCATGCAAGCTGGTTCTCCTCCCACCCACGTCCAGGCCTCTTTTGCTAACACGTGCTGACACGGTTGAAGCAGACCACCTTCCACAGCTGCCTCTGCCACTACACAGGATCCACCCCCAAGCAGGCACTGCCATCAGTATTGGTCTGGTAACCCCAAGGTGCTGATGAAGTACTATATTCTCAGGGATTCTCGTTAAAGAGAAGCCACTCTATTGTGAATGTATCAATAGAAGAAAACATACTTCTCACTGTTGGGCTACCTTCTGTCACATGGGCACCAAGCAGAGATGACAGGTTCTGCATCCTGATCCATTCTCCTCTTCCCTAGTCCACAGCTGTAGCTAGAAAGTGGCTCCCTCACTAGGGACTACCTTTGTCCAGCCCTCCATTAAACTAGTGTAGCCATGTGACGTGCTCTCCCCCAACAGGATCGTATCAGAAGAGACGTGTGCCTCTTTTGGGCCAAGACCTTTTAAAAGGTGGGAGTTGTTTCTCCACATTGTCTTGTCCTTTCCTAGTGAAAGGCAGAGCTACGGAGTGGAAGAGGCTGTGCCCTGGACTGTCGTATGGAGAAGAGCCACCAGGCAACCAGGAACAGCTGCCTTGGAGGGGTTAGAGAAACAAGAAATAAACTCCTATATTGTTTGGGTCACTAGACATCTCGGGGTCTATTCATTACATGCGCTTAGCTTATCCTAACTACTATCGGGAGCAATGCAGTTGCAAGCCTTGTTATTACCTCATATTTGTTAGTTAAATCAACAACCACTTATTACCTAACATGTCTGCCCAAACTATCAGCACTGTTGAGTCTGACCTTAAATGCCTGAGGTATTCTTACTCGGCCAAGTTTGTATATCCTGGCCCTTGGGATGAGTTCATTCCCAAGGAGGTGACAGATGTATCCAAATATGTGGTACTCAACTTAGGCTGAGGCTGGGAACGTCACCGTGGTCGCAGCTTCATCTATTTTACCTTCAGTTTACCACAACTTTGAATCTTGGATAACGTCTTCAGAATGAGCCTTTCCACCAAGCTCAGCTCCATTTCCTCCTTCTCTTCGCATGTGCACCCCAGCACCTTTATCCCTATCTCTGTATCTGGCCCTCTACATTCTCAGGTTGATCACTTAACACTCAGTTTACCAGCTGCAAGAGAAATGTTACTACCCATCTCTCCTTAAGTCTCTGAACGAGGTACCACATGACTTATGACCAAATCTCCATGTCTTTCTTAAAGCTCCACATAAACTCCCCACCTTTCAAATCCTTTGCCATCCTAATGCTTACAGCCAATACCCATACATCATACTATTCAAGGTCAGTCTCCTTATAGGCCGAAGAAACCTGTGCATTGCTTCTCTTTGTACACTTTAATATTGGGGTAACACAAAATAAAAGGCAATATGTTTCTGGACTTTTAGATATGTTGTGGTAATTAATGACAAATACTTAGTTCTGAGCAGAGGAGAGAGTTGATGAATTGCAGGAAACATTATGCAGAGAAAGTATATCCTGCTCCATTTTTTAATGTATTTCCTTGACAATTATCACCCTGGCAGATCAATCAATTTTCACAAGTAGGGTTCTTATTCCTTACGATTCCATCTTCCATGGGTCGAATCTGGAAATACTTCCGTCACTGATGCCTTTCCATTTCATCTAATTCATCTCAACCACTCGACTCCTGCCTTATTAATTTCTTTTTTAATGTCTCTTAATCATTTCTCTCTCTTCTGGCTCTATTACAGCCGTTTATTGATGCCTTCTTGAGTATTGCAATCAACCATTCTTCTCTCTCTTCATAAAATTACAACTATATTTTGGTTTTCAGCCGACTTTTAGATTCCTTCATTCACTGTTTTTTATTTCCATTGTTTTAAAAAAATGGCTTAGGTTAAATCTTCTGATTTTTGAGGACATAGTTTAGGGTACACTTTGACTGCAATTTAACAGGGGCTCAGCATTGTGGAAAACTTAGAAAACCATTTGGCTTTAAGGTGGAATTCAGAGGATAGGAGAGGGTGAATCCACTCCTGACCAAGTGTGTGCAGGAGGACACACTCACATTTACCACTCCCCAACACAGGTCCACATCCAGATTCTTTTCTCTATGCATCTTTGATAGACAGTTTTCTAGCAACTTGGTTATTAAAGACTGGTCCACAGACAGCAATGAGGCATCACCTGGAAACTTTCACAAATATGGAATCTTAGTCCCTGCTCAAGACTTTCTGAATCAGAATCTGTCTTTGAAAAAGCATTTGAGAGATTCACGTGCACATTAAAGTTTGAGAAGAATGGCGCTGGCCGACCTCCTACATCTTGTCTGTTGTGGCTTTACTCTCACGGTTTCCTCAGCCAGGGCCAAGAACACGGCAAAGTAAAGGAGAAAGAAGGGAAGAGAGATGGAGAAAATCCCAGGCAGAAAAGCACTCAGACAGCATTGCCTGAATGCCTTCTGCATGAGGCAGGCCATACGTTAGGGCCTTTCTCTCGAATGTCCTCACCACATCAGCATCACCTGTGCACATAGGTCAGGAACAGGCTGGGATCTCTACATAAATGTACTTTAAGTAGGACCTTCATAGGTCCTTCCCCAAATACCTCAAAATAGTTTTTTAAAGCATCAGCCAGGCCTGGGGCTCTATCTGGTTCCTTCTGGACCTAAGTCACACTAGATAAGGAAAAGGGAAAGAACGTTCAACCTCCAACTCAGGATGTATATCCAACACCTCAGGCACTGAATGCAAAGGAAACAAGAAGTGCAGTGACATTTTGGGAGACACATTATGCGTATCTCTACTATTAGCCAAGGCTGCTCATAAGACGAATGGATTTATTTTCCCCAGTGCAGTAATTTTTCTTTTTTTTGGGCCCAGATATATCTTTTGGGTACTGAAAGCTCTCCCTTTAAAGATACATAAACAAAACAAAAAGTACACAGATACACTCCCACATACAATCTAAAGGTATATATGGATGCCCTAAAACTCATCCATGGTAGCCCTAGGGATCCCAGGACTCTATATTAAGGAATCCTCAATAATAATAACGACTCTTCTCCATTATCTCCTGATAATATTAATATTATTATGTGCTTTAGATGATCTATGACTTTGATGGTCTTGACTTTGGCATCAGCAATTTTAGGGTTTAGTGACTCAGAGCATTACTTCATGCCATTTTCAAGATCTTGGCATTCACAAGAGGAACAATTACAATATTTCTTATGGAAGAATAAGACAAACATGCCATACCTTATGAGACTGGATGGAGTTTCAAATGACAACTGCCAAAGGGGAAGTTTCCTTTCAGAACACAGAATGCACAGCACAGTCACTCAGGCCATTTGGGGCTGGCTTGGTTCCTAAGTTATTATAACAAAATGAGACTTCAACTACTGCCTAATTTCCTTCTGTGCTCCCTAATATTATTAAGGATTGTAATTGCATGAATTTTTAAAAATGGGCTTGAATTTAATTTTACAGTTTATAATTCTGACATTGTTGACAGCTTTTTTAGGGTGTATTCTGTTGTCCCGTTGAAAATGACGGTAAGCAATTTTAGAAATCTTTTATAACATTATTTAGGCAAAGGTGTACTTGACGCTATATTTCCACATATAATAATAATCCGTATAATTTGTGTCTGTACGTGGAGCATGAGAAAACAAAATAAAAATTAGGTAAAATGTAAATGTGATTTAGAGGTGGAGAATGTGGAGGTTTTAAATTCACGAAAGTGTTCTATCACTGTATCTACCTTCAGATTCCTATATGTAGCTCTTTCTGGCTACATGTCAGATTTCATGAAAATCCTCTTTATTTTTTTCTGACTATAAAAATTATCAACAAAGCAAACTAGTCAGAAAAAAAGAAAAAAATGTTTTTAAAACAAAGAAAAATGTTAATTTTATAAACATCTTTCCTTTCATGCATTTTTAAATTAGATTTTTGTACGTAGAAAATGACACACAGAAGCCTCTTTTTATTTTTTTTATTTTTGCAGTACACGGGCCTCTCACTGTTGTGGCCTCTCCCGTTGCAGAGCACAGGCTCAGGCCATGCAGGCTCAGAGGCCATGGCTTACGGGCCCAGCCGCTCCGCGGCATGTGGGATCTTCCCGGACCGGGGCACGAACCCGTGTCCCCTGCATCGGCAGGCGGACTCTCAACCACTGCACCACCAGGGAAGCCCAGAAGCCTCTTTTTAAAAACGCCTTTTCTATTCTTGTCTCTCTTTTTCTCCTATTCTCACTCCTGAGATCAAAGTCCATGTTGTAATATATACTTTGTACGTTGTAATATGTCCGTACTTTTTTCCTCTTACTACTGAATAAAATTCCTTTGAGTGGATATATTACATTTTATTTATCCACTCATCAGTTAATGGACATTTGGATTATTTCTACATTTTGACTATTATGAATAAAGCAGCAATGGACATTCATGAATAAGATTGTATGAGGATATATTTTTTCTTTTTGCTTGGATATATAGCAAGGAGTTAAAGTTGCAGAGTCGTATGGTAACACTGTATTTAATATTTTGAGGAACACCAGACTTTTCCAAAGTGGGTGCACATTTTACATTCCCACCAGTAGTCTGTGGGAATTCCATTTTCTCCATATCCTCATCAAGACATGTTACTATCTGTACCTTTAATGATAGCTATCTAAGTGAGTTTGAAGTGGTGTCTCATTGTGCTTCTGATTTGCATTTCTCCTAAGACAAATAATCTCCACAGCATTTTTTCATATGCTTATTTGCCGTTTGTATATCTTCCTTGGAGAATTGTCTATTTAGATCCTTTACTCATTTTTTAATCGAACTGTCTTTTAATTATTGAGTTGTAAAGTTTTTCTACAGACACTAGAGACAAGTCTCTTATTGACTATACGCTTTGCAAATACTTTCTCCCATTGTTTGGGTTGTTTTTTCATTTTCCTGATAGTGTCCTGTGTAAAACAAGTGTTTTAAATTTTAATGAAGTCCTATTTATCCATCCTTTTGTTCCTTGTGCTTTTGGTGTCATATCTAAAATGTCACCGACTAATCTAAGGACATGAAGATTCACATCTCTATTTTCTTCTAAGACTTTTATGTTTTTAGCTCTTACATTTTATTCTTTGCTCCATTTTGAGTTAATTTTTGTATAAGGTATGAAGTAGAGAATCCAACTTCATTTTTTGCATATCAGTATCATTTATTGAAGAGACCATTGTTTCTTCATTTGTCTTGGCACTCTTGTTAAAAATCAACTGACTGTAAAAGTGATGGTTAATTTCTAGACTCTCAACTCTATTACAGTGATCTGGGTGTCTCTCCTCAAGCCACATCACACTGTCTTGATCACAACATTATAGTAAATTCCAAAATTGAGACGTGTGAATCTTCCAACTCCCTTCTTTTTCAAGACAGTTTTGGCCTTTTTTGAGTGCCCTGAATTTTAATATGAATTTTAGGATCATCGTATAAATGTCTGCAAAGAAGCCAGTTGGGCCTTTAACAAGACTGTGTTGAATCTATAGACCAACTGCCATCTTAGCAAAATTAAGTCTCTGATACATGAATATAGGATGTTTTTCCATTTATTTAGTGCTTCTTTAATTTCTTTCAACAATATTTTGTAGTGTTCAGAATAAAAGTTTTGGACTTATTTTATTAAATATATTCCAAAGTATTTTATTATTTTGATGCTATTTAAATAAAGTTGTGTTCTAAATTTCATTTTCAGATTGTTCATTGCAAGTACATAAAAATACCACTGATTTCTGTGTATTGATCATGTATTCTGCAAACTTGTTGAACCTTATTAGTTCTGATAGACAGTATTTTAATAAATTTGATAGGGACAGAGTAAAGGGACAAAGTAGGTGATGAAATAGCTAATCCCACCAGGGGATTTTAAGGAGAGAAAAAAGTATGGGAGACATCTGTAAGTTAATGATCACTCAGGAAAGCTGGTTTACTTAACCACAAAACCAAGCAGGCTTGCTAGCAACAAAACCATGCAACAGAAGCATGAGACATGCCCCCCACAAATAAAACAATGGTGGCATGAGACCCACATCCTGCCCAGTGAGTTCAGTAAGTTCATGATTCCTTGGACATGCTCCTCTGTGCACACTAAAGAAAATAAAAGGAAAAGGTGACATTATACTAAAACCTGAGATGATTTACCATTTTTAGCATATGTCACCGCCTTTTTGCTCATTTCCATTGTGCCATGACAGTCCCGGCTTGACCATGTAGGGACAAAAAAAGTCCCCCACCTGACATGGAGGAGGAACTGATGATGGAAGCCTGATGTCTACCCAAGAAAAAGGAAGAAGGTGGTCTTTCCCCCACTTCTCTCTTTTCCTTTGATTGTAAAACTGTAGCCCACTAAGTTCTTGGGGCACGGCACCCTCTCATTAGCCCGCTTGTAAGCCTCACAAGCATCCTATTCTAAAAAATCCCTTCTTATCTGTCACTTTGCCTCTCACTGAATTCTTTCTGCACTGAGACATAAAGAACCGGAGCTCCTCAGAGCCACCCAAAACACCACCTATCGGTTTCAGATTCCTTGGAATCTTGGGATTTTTTACCTACAAGATCATGTTATATACAAAGACAGACAGTTGTACTTCTTCCTTTTCAATCTGGATGACTTTTTTTTTTTTTTTTTTTGCGGTACGGGGGCCTCTCACTGTTGTGGCCTCTCCCGTTGCGGAGCACAGGCTCCGGACGCGCAGGCTCAGCGGCCATGGTTCACGGGCCCAGCCGCTCCGCAGCATGTGGGATCTTCCCGGACCGGGGCATGAACCCTCGTCCCCTGCATCGGCAGGTGGACTCTCAACCACTGCGCCACCAGGGAAGCCCTGGATGACTTTTATTTCATTTTCTTGCCTAATTTCCCTGGTTAGAACCTGCAGTACAATGTTGAATAGAATATTGTTGCCTTATTCCTGATCTTAGGGAGAGAGCATTAAGTTTTTCACTGAAAGTTTTCATTTATAAGTAGGAGGTCAGTTGTAGGTAGGTACTGTGTAGATGTTTGTTTTCAAGTTGAGGAAATTCTCCTCCATTACTAGTTTTCTGAGAGTGTTTATCATGAAATGGTGTTAAATTTTGTCAAATACTATTTCTGAATACAGTATTATAATCAGGTGACTTTTTTCTTTAGCCAGAAAATAAGGTGATTGTATTGTTTGATTTTCAAATATTGAAACAGAATGCATTCCTGGAACACAACCACCTTAGTCTTTAATTATTTTAAAATACTGCTGAATATCTATTTGCCAAAATTTTGTTTAAAACTTTGGCCTCTCAATTCATGAATGATATTGGTTTGTGGTTTTCTTTCACGCACTGTTGCCGGTCTTGTTTGCTATGAGGATAATATTTTCGTTCATGGGCAATCTTTAACTTTCAATTGGTTTATTAGACCAGTTACATTGAATGGTATTATTGCTATATTAAGGTTTAATAAGTCTGCCATTTTATTTTTTTGGTTTTTATTTATTCTATCTGTTTTTCAGTCTCTAGCTACTTTCTCCCTGTATTATTATAGGTTATTTGAACATATTTTATTTTATTATTTATTTTTTTTACATGAACATATTTTAGAATTCCATTTTGATTTATCTGTGGTGTTCTTGAATACATCATCCTTATAATAAGCCTTTTTAGTTGTTGTCTAGATATTACATTATATACACAGATATCAAAGTCTGGTAGTTTTTTTATTTTACCAATTCCAGTTAAGTATAGAAAAATTACTTCCCTTTACATTTCTTACCCTCTCCATTTCTGATATAATTGTTTTAAATATCTCCTCTAATATATTGGGAACCACATTAGATAGTGATTTAATTTTTCAACCGTCAAAAAATTTTAAAAACTCAAAGAGGGCTTCCCTGGTGGCGCAGTGGTTGAGAGTCCGCCTGCCGATGCAGGGGACACGGGTTCATGCCCCAGCCCGGGAAGATCCCACGTGTCGCGGAGCGGCTGGGCCCGTGAGCCATGGCCGCTGAGCCTGCACGTCTGGAGCCTGTGCTCCGCAATGGGAGAGGCCACAGCAGTGAGAGGCCCACGTACCACAAAAAAAAAAAAAAACCTCAAAGAGAAGGGGGAAAACGTGTCATATTTGGCCATATTTTAACTCCGATGTTTTTTATGCCTTTCTGATGTTTCAAGATTCCTTCATTTATCATTTCCTGTTTAGAGAAGTTTCTTCAGCCTAACTTTAGAGTAGGTATATGCTGGAGACAAATGGATGGATGCTTTAAAATCTTTGCATGATAATTCTAACATCTAAATCACCTTGATGCTGGTATTGTTGATTGCCTTTTTTCATTCCATTTGATATTATCCTAGTTCTTGTAATGATAAGTGAAATTTTATTGGAACCTGGACATTTTGGTGTTATGAGACTCTGAATCTTACTTAAGTCTTGCTTTAACAGTCAGGCCTCCTATGAAACTCTTCTGGCGAGTGAAGAGAGGATGTTGCCTCACTATTGCCTGGTGGGAATAGAAGTCAAGGTTCTCCACTCTGGCTCCACTAACTCAGTAGGGGAGGGTCTCCTTGTTACCACCGGGCAGGACTTGGGGTTCTGACTCTCCACTAGGACTCTGAAAACACTGCCCTAGCTGGGAGGGGAGAAACACCTCCATTTCAAGGAGATCTCACAGAATGTTTACCTATATCGATGACATCAATGATCAGAGAGGTCCTACCTTCTGAAATGTCATTGCCCTGGGTATGTTCATGTACAATTCCACCCCAAAATTAGATCCACCCCATGAGAGCTGGAGAAAGAGATCCAGAGCCAGTAGTGTACTGGAGCCATCTCCACTGTATAAGACCATTCTTCCCAAATTCATATTTGGTGACATCTCATTGGTAGCTTAAAATTGATGATGTGGGCTTTTAATTTTTCTCAGATACCCCAATGTTAAATATTTACAAGCACAGAATTACTAAAACTGTCTCCTACCCCAATAAAATGGACTTGAAATAGGAATTTGAGAAAAATTAGGTTTTAATTTCTTGCATACTTGAGTTGTAGAATTGAGGGACAAATCTGCCACCCTTTACTTCATATGGGTAATGACATATAAATGAAACTTTGGGAGCTGTAACTTTAGTTTACAGTTTTTCAGTACTATATACCAAAATTACTTTACCTTAGATCTTCAGGGAGAAAACATATTTAAGTGAAAAATTTATGTAATGCTTAGATTATTACAATAACCATTCTAAATGACCATCCGACTATGAGATTAGTGCTCAGACAGAATCTCTCTTCATTTACTTAACACTTATTAAATAAGTATTTATGGGGTGCTTATTATGTGACTGAAACTGTACTGTTTACGTTGGACAGAGAAAAGACAATGAAGTAAATAAGTGAATTTATTTAATTTGCTGAAGCAAATAAATGAATTTATTTAATTTGCTTAATTAAATAAAGGCTACAATGAAAATAACATGGGATGATGTAAAATACAGTGATTTGAAAATGTTCTACAACTGAGTGATCAGTGAAGAAATCTCAAAAGATACATCAATCTTTGAATTGAGACTTGAATAACAAGCAAAAGACATCCATGTTGAAAATTCAGGGCAAATGTGTAAGGGTGAAATGTGTAAAGACAGATTTTACTAGTCAACACATATAAAACTGTAATATGACTCTCTCAGAAAATAGTGCCTCAATATCACAATATAAAAACAGTAGAGATTGCCTTTTTAGTTATTTTTCTACCTCCCAGCTTTCCAATGAAGCATATCACACACTATGGTTAATCTGAAGGTCTTCAAATCTATATTAGCTCACTTTACATTTGGCTTTTATTTGCTAAAACGGTTTTTAATACATGCTCCAAGTTATATGACAAATATATTTTGCCTTGAAATAATTATCATTCCATTGTAACTTAAAAAAATTTTTTTTCTTTAACCAGACTGTGGTTTATGCTCTTGGCCACTGCATTCTCAACTATTTGCAAGAGAATATGTAATTATTAAAAATTAATACAATCATTGAATTGATTCTCCAAGGTAAATTTGCCTTTTATCTACTTTCATGTGGTAATATTATCAGAACAGGTAAAAAGCTCCAGCTGAAGACAGCACATTTAAGTATGGAGCTGCTTTTCCTGATGTATAATACAGTTACAATCTGTGTTCATATAGGTCAGACATCAATATTTGTGATGTTGGTAATTAAAATTAATAAAATGATAAAAACCCATTGTACTGTTAGATAGAGAAAAGGTTAAAAGAAATTTAGACCAGAGCTACCATAACTTCCATTTGGATCTATGTGTAAGTGACTTTTGCTATACTATCTTCTACAGAATTTGGGAGGAAAACTGTTCTTGTTTACTTAATATCACTTATTAATATTAATTCACCAGTTATTCCAAGACACATACTTAAATTACTTCATTGTTTACTTGGAACCCCAAGCTTCCACTTTTTTTTTTTTTTTTTTTTTTTTGTGGTACGCGGACCTCTCACTCTTGTGGCCTCTCCTGTTGCGCAGGCTCAGCGGCCATGGCTCACGGGCCCAGCCGCTCCACGGCATGTGGGATCCTCCTGGACCGGGGAACGAACCCGTGTCCCCTGCATCGGCAGGCGGACTCTCAACCACTGCGCCACCAGGGAAGCCCCCACGTTTTTTGACAACTGTAAAATGGACCGCCCAAGTAGCCTTATATTTTATATTCATATTAAAAGTTGCACAGAAACACCCCGAAAGCAGCCACCTCTTTGAAATGTAAGCACACACACAGAGGACTTCCTGATACAGCCCTCAGCATCACTGATAGACCATCTCCTAAATTAGTTTCTGGAAGAGAGCAGTTCTTTACCTTCAATAGTGAGAACTCACCTGATCGCACAGGAAGCTATTGTTTTTAGTGCCAACTTTATCACAGTCACAGGGTTTGCAAACATCCATGGCTGAAGGATCTGCACCAACTTGTCGGAAAAAGTAATCCTTACACAGCTCACAGTTCCTCCCTGCATCGGGGAAAGGTTATGCGTTATGACTTCCAATTCATTAAAATCAGCTGCATAATTCAAAATTAAAGACTGTATTCCTTTGAGGGAATTCTATAATTTTAGGGATGTCCATTTTAATGCACCTTTCATCTCTACCTGCCAATTTAGTGATTCACAGCATATGAAACAATGAACCTGTTACAGACTGTGCTCTACTTCATTAAACTCCCATCTGTTATATAATACCACACTTCTAAAAAGCTGTGCTTTGTGGGGGCCCATACATTTTGAAAGAGTTTGTTTCCAAACTTAAAATTCTTATTTCTAAGACCAGGTACTGAATCTAAATCAAATATGAGAAATTTCTACATTCGTGGCAGATGACAGCTCTACAGTTGGAAGCAAATAAGCATATATTATTCAAATATTTTTCCAGAACTAAATCTTATAAAATAGAAGACTGCTTTTAATGTAATTTATTATTTCATAGTTAATGTGATTAAAAGCAAATGCTTCTGTTAGTACTTATGGCCATTATTTTTCATTTCAAATATCAAAATAGAATTTTATATTTAGCTACATCAAATAAATTTCATATTAAATATTAGAATATCTTGACACATTAGAAATATGAGGTAATTCCTATTGTTTACAATTTATTATTCAGAAAATTTCCCTTTCCATTTTATATAAGAAAGCAATCTAAACTACAGGGAGTTTCTAAACTAAATGTGAGTAGCATATCAGATTACTGAAATTGAAATAAAACTGAAGGCTATCAATTCCCCCTTTAAACATGATGCACTCTTTCTCAAATATTGCTGAAACTGGCTCAATATTAGAAAACTATGAAAACAACTTAATCAAATGAAAAACTCACACTCTAATGGATCTTGGCTGTGGACAAATTAAATGGATTTATAATATGTCTAGAATATTTCCATTTCTATATGCTGAGGACTCCCAAATTTATATCTCCAATCTGAACTCTCTCCTTTATTTATCATTCAATGAATATTTATTGAGTGATTACCATGTTCCAAACTCTGTGCTAAGGGCTGAGGAAAATACAAACTGCACCCTTTTCACAGAGTTACCTTATAGTCTAGCAGGTAAGATGAATCCTAATTAAATTATTACAGGAATAAATATATATTTACAAACTGTGATAACCATAAGATGCCATTAAAGTATATAGATTATACTGATCCTCTCTGAAGCATCATGGAAGTCCTTTCTTTAAGAAAGGAGCTTCAGAACTGTGTTTCTGACTGCCCCAAAGAGAGTTTCTTCTTTGTTTCTTGGAAACACACAGTGAACTTGTCCAAAACAGAACTTGCCATCTTCTCCTTCAATTTGATCCTCCCGTATTTCCTATCTCAATGGCTGGTACCAACGTTGATCGTGTTGCTCAAACCGGAATGTCAGGCATAAGTCTTGACGCTTCTTCCTTCCCTTACCTACACTCTGCACCTTGCTCGGAAAATGCTGTCACTGTCTACCCTAAGAGTCTATTGGATCCACTCATCTCTATCCACACCACCTTAAATGTTTTCCCACATTATTTCTCATCTGGACCATTGCAATATCTGACTAACGTTTTTTCCCAAACCACTTTTGACCCTCTTCAATCCATTCTCCACTTTATAACCAGATGGGTCTTTAAAAAACACAAAATTCCTTTCCTTAAATGCCCTGAAATGGCATCTCCTTAACCTTAGGATAGAGAAGCCAATCTCTTTATCATGGTTTAGAGAGCCCTCCAGTATCTGGGCTCTGCCTTTCTTCCTAGTGCCTTTTCTAACAATCAGCCATTTGCACTTTCAACAGTTCTTCAAGGGCGC
This sequence comes from Delphinapterus leucas, assembly GCF_059928025.1. Lineage (NCBI taxonomy): Eukaryota > Metazoa > Chordata > Mammalia > Artiodactyla > Monodontidae > Delphinapterus > Delphinapterus leucas. The sequence continues at coordinate 20,814,581 of NC_143129.1, forward strand.
CATGTTTTTCTCTCCTCTAGGCCATTGCACAGCTGTTTCTCTTACTGGAAAACTTTCTTCACACTCCTAATCCCCAACCCCGCTCCTTCACCTGGTTAACTCCTACTATACTTCCCCATCTTAGCACTCATCAGGCAACTTTTTAATTGTTCCTTTAATAGGGTGCCTTTACCACCATGTAATAATCCATACAAAGACAAGAAAATTCATCATCTTGTTAATCCTTATATTCCCAGCACCTAGCCAAGAGCCTGTCCCACTTTAGGTTATCAATAATTATCCAACAAATTCATTCATGCTTCAGAGTAGCACACTTTCAAACCCATCAGACTTGGGCCATTATATTTTACAAATTCAGACATTGTCTATTTCTGCTTTTAACATATCAGCCTTTCAGAAAATAGTAATTTTTCAATGACTAGTCAAAATGCTGGATGGTTTTGGGGACAAGACTCTAATAATTATTTTATGCATTTAATGAACATTTTTAAAAAGAGTATTCCCTGATTACTAGAGTCCATACCAAATCTGAATGATTGTAAACCTCTCTACATGGGAATCCAGACATAATGGAAGATCAGAGGTCACACAGGAAACTTATTTCAAGGATATATATACTCAGAATAATACAGTAATTCCTGATGTATCCAAAATATATTCATGATCTAATCAAATGATGTGAACTTATTTAAAAAGAAAAAAACATTTTCCTGAAAATATATAGTCTAAGACTAGAGTGTTATATCTGAAAACTACCTAATCATTTGGAACATGAAGATTCAGTAAACCAGAGTGGTTTTCAAGCTTCATGGTATGAAAACACTTTCTTAAATAAGATAGCAATAACATAATTTAAAATAATATGCATTATATATAGAAGCACAAGGGCTTCAAGACCAAGTCAGCTTCTCTTATTTGTGTTATTTGCTAGTTACCTGTAGTGTTATGCTCACAGTCATCACAAACTCCTCCACCTCCTCTGTGGTGTTCAAATGGAAAGGGATCCACTGAGATGTTGTAATGGCAGCTTCTGGAATGGCTGTTGCATTCACAGGGTTTACAATTGAAGGCGTGAACTTGATCACTTTGGCGAAAAGGCTTGTCATTATAAAGAGGCAGGCAGTGATCACACTAGAACAATAAAGTAATATCAGAATGATAAATATATAAAGTTGTGCTTTGTTTCTTCTTATTTACATATCCGGCACTTTCACTAGATAGAAAGCTAATATCAAAGAGTTGAAAATCAGCAACTATTGTATTTTTCAAAGTATTTTATAAATCATCAATTAGAATATTACAGTCATGGTAGTGCAGAATTGTTAAAGTGACAATGCAAGCTGAAACCATTTAAAGTGATCTTAATAACCAATGGGGAAAATTATGATTGTTCCACAATCTGAAATTTTTTGTGAAAACATTAAAAGCTTGACTTCCAAGTCCTGCTTCCACAAATAAAGAGCTTGGAATTGCCACTCCATCATAACAAAAAATAAAAAGTTGAACAGACTGAAAAATCAACAACTCTCCCTGGATCCCTAAGTGGGGGACACAGGGCAAACATCTGTCCCCAAGATTGGAGAGACAGGCAAATAAAGGGAGTCTCAGCTATAGGATCAAAGACTCACTAGCAGAAACTTCCATGGGAACCAATGCTGGGGGAGAAAATCTGAATTATAATTGATATATTGCTGGAAGTTCACCATGAACAAGTCTGATAATTGAAAACTCCAGGGTAGTGTAGTTATAAGGGGCCCTCACCATTCTGTGAGATTTTCTTCCAGCGGCTTGACCAGGTTCTCACAGTAAATGAACTCAGGGGAAAATCCCTGGGTGCTTCTGGCAGAGGGATAAGAAAGGAAGCATTTCGAAGTACATCAGAGCACTCTGTTCTTAACGATATCTCCCTCAGGATAAATTACTTAACCAGAGCCTAACGGACCTACAGAAAGGAAATACTCAACTCCAGCCCCCTCTTGTCACTCTATCCCACCTAAAGGGGAGGTGGGCAGAGGGGACAAAGAGGCACACATGAAGTTCACAGTCCAGAGGCAAAGGCTTACTAAAAGACTGAAAACTAAAGGGAAATAGAAAATAGTAAAACTAACATTTAATAATCATAAGACTATAGAACACTTGCCCTCTCCTCACTACTCACCAGCACATTGCTAAAAACCTATTTACAGCAGTTCCTCTCACCTGGCACATCATGTCTGGCTTTGAAGAAAAAAATTACAAGGCATACCAGAAGGCAAAAAACACAATTTGAAGAGAAAAAGCAAGCATCAGAACATGACAGAGATGTTGATGTTAGAATTATCAGGCAAGGAATTTAAAATCACAGCATGCAAGAACAGATGGGCAATATAAGCAGAGTGAATGGAAATTCTACAAAAGAACCAAAAAGAAATGCTAGAGATCAAAAACACTGTACCAGAAATGAAGAATGCCTCTGATGAGCTTAGTAGTAGATTGGATAAGGCTCAGGAAAGAATCTCTGAGCTAGATGATATATCAATAGAAACCTCAAAAACTGAAAAGCAAAAATAATGAAGACTGAAAAATCAGAACAGACAATCCAAGGACTGTGGAACAACTACAAAAGGTGCAACATACGTATAATGGTAAGGAAACGAGAGGGAGAATGGAATAGAAGAAATATTTGAAACAATAATAATTGAGAATTTCCCCCCAACTTAATGTCAGACACCAAACCACAGATCCAAGAAACTCAGAAAACACCAAGAAAGATAAATTCAAAAAACCCCACTATACCTAGGCATATCATTTTCAAACTACAGAAAATCAAAGATAAAGAAAAAATTCAGAAAGAGAAACCAAAGTTAAAATACACCTAACCTATACAGTAACAAAGAATTATATCTAACTTCTCCTCAGAAAACATGCAAGCAAGAAGAGAATTGTGTGAAGTACTTCAAGTGTTGAGAGAAAAAAAACTACCAACCTAGAATTCTGTACTCTGCAAAATTATCTTACAAAAGTGAAGGAGAAATAAAGGCTTGTCAGACAAACACAAATTGCGAAAATGTGTTGTCAGTAGACCCTACTTGCAAGAAATGTTAAAAGAAGTTTTCTAGAGAAAAGGAAAATAATATACATCAGAAACTTGGATCTACATAAAGGAACAGTATCAAAGAAGGATAAGTGAAGATAAAACTGTAAAAACTTCCTATCAGTTACAAATATAAAGGGAAATAGAAAATAGTAAAATTAACATTTAATAAACTGTAATTTAATATTAGAAACTTTGAGAATTATTTTCCTTGTAAAAAATCATTCAGTATCTTGAATAATGCTTGCTTTCTTATTCTGTAAATTTCCATATTGAGCAAGCATCTTTTCTAAGCCTTGAGAATTGTCATACTCCTTTCTAAGTATGGATCAGCCTGCTTCCATCATTTTCATGTTTTTACTTTCACTGACGTGCAATATCTCTGAGATTCCTTTAATGTAAACTTTTTGTTGGCATCATTTCCTCTAGGACATCTTTACCTATTCATCACAACCAATGTCCTCATTTATGCTAAATTCACATTCATTAAGTTGCCCTGGCTGCATGTATAAAGTATTCCAAATGGTGACAGTGTTCAGCTATTTGTTCTCTAAAAAGAAATGTTTAATTGAAATTTCACTCCCAAAACATTCTTTCTTTCCATCTTTGTTGGCCAATTCTTCTTTTTTGAATATTCATATTTATAAAATATCGCATGGGTTTATCACTTAAAAAGAGGTTAGACCACTACAAGCTTCTCTGTGAACGAACTGATTAATGGATGTGCACTGACCAGTCACCAATAGAGTGAAAGAAGCTGCATGATTGGTCACTGATCATGATGTGCAACAGTTATATATATAATTTGTAGACTGACAAGCCAGCAGCAAAATTTGTATTTTATGAAGTTACTTACAGGTAATATATCATGATAACTAATATTTGAACCATGCTTTTAGAGGATTGGTGTTTAACTAAAACAGACCTGTTATGTACTGGATCAGTTAAAGGCTAGAAATTTTTTTTAATTAGTGCTTTTAGCATCTAATATACATACAATTTATGGAAAAAGCAAAATTTATTCCATAGATTAAGGAGCTATTCATGGGAACTGTGTTAAAATTTTAGCATAATTATGTACTTAATAAAAGTAATACTATCCTTTTCATAAAATAAATAAATGAAGTAGAAAATTAAAATCACTGATAATTCAACTGCCAAATGATAAGCTACAATATTTTAATGATTTTTTCAAAACTTATGTGTATTTTTTTCCTTTTTCTCAAAATTAGGAATACACAAAAACACACGTATACACACTTATAACCCATACTATTACATAGTCTCTTATTAAATATCATGAATTTTATTGCATTACTTATCATATTGTTCATAAAATAACTTATTTAGCCAGTCTGCAACTACAGCAGAAACATTTTGCTTCTTCTAATTTTTTGTTTTTCTTGTGGATATTACCTTAACAAAATTATAAGTGATAAAGTTGTATCATAAGAATGTAAATATTTTAAAAGATTTTGTGAAATATGACCACTTTCTTCTAGAAAAATTAAACTAATTTATAATCCCACAAGTAGTATCTGAGAATGTCCATTTTCTTGTGTTCTGCTCAACTAAAGTCTATGATTATCTCTTCACTATTTTGATTTTAGAAAAGTATCAATCACTATTTCAGTATGTATGTTGTTGATTACTAGTAAGGTTTTATATTTTTCATCTAGTTTTGATAAAATATAATATTTTTGTGAGAAAATTGCTCATTTTTATTTTGCATATTCATTTTTTCTTATTGCTTTTAAATATCTTTTCATACATTAGGTACATTTTTCTTTGCCTGTCAAATAGTGAGGATTTAGTTCATAATTTTCAATATATACTTATATTTTATTTTCTTTTTCTACTTCACTTCTACATTAATGGCCAAAAATTTTAGCACCATAGTTAATAAGTATGCCATAGTGGTGACCGTGGATGTATTTGTATTATTTCTGACTTTAATGAAAATGTCTTTAATATTACAACTTTTATAATGATGTTGACTATTGATTTTAGGTAGATGATCTTTATCACTTAAAAGGAGAAATCTCTATTCCGAAATAAACAAGGTGATTTTATATAAAAACAAAATATTGTCAATTTTATTAAATGTTCTGAATCAACTGACCTGTTGAACTGAAAAATTATGTTATAGGTTAAGAGGTTAATTAAAATCTATGCTTGCATTCTTAGAATAAACTCAACATCATTAATGGTAAATAATGGTTAAAGTTATGTAGGATTTCTGCATTTATAGTCATAAATTCTATTGCTCCATGTTTTTATACAGACATTAAAAGAAAGCCTTAAAACTTTAATAAGGAATAAATATGTATTTTTATTTATCAAGTTAATTTCAATTTCTGAATGAACAAATTTTCATTTTGTACACTAAAACCTATTATAGTTTGTCAAGTTACACTGCATTTAAATTATGATTGATTCTAGATAAGATTTGAAATAAATATGTACATACCAATAAATATGTACATTCTTACCTTTTTTTTTTTTTTGGCTATAAAACACTTAACGTGACTTCTGAAAGTACCCAACTTTTTCCATAGTCACATATATAAATTAGGAACCAGAAGAGTCAAACCACGTAAAATAAAGTATCAAAAAGTCTCCCCATATGTTCACAATAATAGCCCTTTGTTTTTTTTAATTAACATTTTTTAAAACCATTTTGATATTTTGGACAACAAATGTCATTCCTTTTTCTATTTTCTGCAATAAGTATCTACTATTTCAGAACAGTTTGACATATTTGATAACTATTATTGGAATAAACTCTAGTCAAAAGCATTTTTTCCAGTATTTATTTTGCCCTACTAGTTCATGGCTGAACAATTTCTTCCCTTAATATTTTTAAATGTAGAAAGAAAAAATATAAGAATTTAATTGTCCAATGTGCTGTTCTTTTATGGTATGCTGAAAAGTTTAGCATGAAAACACATTGGGTCTTTCTACTTAGCTGAGGAGGAAAAGAAAAAAGACAGAGAAGAGAATGAGAATGTAATATTAAGTCAGTTTTCATGTCAGGTAAGGCTGCATTCTAATTATTGATAAAGTATGCACACTTACATTTTGGCCTATTAAAAAAATCGGTATCATATTTGTCTTGGAATGAAGAGGATTGTTTTCCGCAAGATCATTTATAACCCTTTGGGCTGGACAGCTGTCCCTCTTCTCTTCTCTCCCTGCACTCTATTAATACCTTGACCCTGCTCCTATCACTTTGAACTCAAATGATTGGTTTGCTTACATGTATCTTTCAGAAAATGCAAGTTACTGATTTTTATACTCCTGTAGTCACCCTCACAGTAGGAGTTTAATAGACAATTGCTAAGCTGCTAACTGAAAATTCACTTCTAATGATACTTATTTCGAAACAAAGTCATTGTTGAAAAACTTTAGACAGGGATACAATGGGAACAATTAATAAACAGTAATGTTTATGTAAAGTGTTCACAATTGCATGGTATTTGATGACTTGCAATAAACCACCTAAAATATAAAATGAAACACATTTTGTAAAAGATATGTAGCATTCAGTAGGGTATTGTCAACTATGGGTCTTTGGCCAAAAAAAATTAAAAGTGGGGGAATTGACCTCTTTAAGTTCTCTCATCAGCAATAACCATTTGTAAATCAATTTATTTTGTATAGTCAAAAGTTAGAAATTAGGCATAGGCTGAAGTCAGACATTTTAGTTCAATTATTGGTACTGCCACTAACTGTGAAAAGTAACATGAACTGCATACTTTCTATGTTCTGGGAACTATATTAAGCATTTTAAATGAATTATTACATTGAATCCTCTAGGCTTTATATTATATGGTATCCCACATCTGATTTCTGTTCTTGATTTTGCTAGCCCTGTGTTTTTGTATAATTAATTCCATCTCTTTAAGGCTTATTTTTCTCATCTAACATGGGGGGTAATAATTCCTGCCTCTTAGAGATGTTGTAAAGTCCAAGTACTTAGCAGAGTGTCTGTCACATCATAAGCCCTCAGTAAACATTGTCTACTACTTTATTATTAGATTAGCAATTGAGGATCAAAGAGGATAAGTAACGTGAAAACTATCATTGAACAATAAGTCCCTGAGTCTACTTTAACTCTGAATCTCAGATTCCTCATCTCTAAAAGGAAGGCAATGTAACACAACACCTTAACTGTTACTGACTCAAAATAATCTGAGGATAAGTGGCAATATTTTAAAAATGATCTACAGCAGACAATAACACAACATTGTAAATCAACTATACTCCAATAAAAAGTTTAAAAATAAATAAATAAAAAATGCTCAACACAAAGCGTGGCACATACTATGCTTTGAAAATCTGGAAGTTACAAGATGGAGGAGGAGGAATGAGAAGGACAAGCAGGGTAAAAATCCAACAGAGGTGTTGATCTCAAGTTCAAATGAAACCAGCAGTACGTAAGACAGTCCCTATGTAATATATTGTCTACAACCATTGATAGGAGATTTTTTTGTGATCATAAACGTACTGGTCTGATTTAGACGATGTAGCCTACAGAGTGGACCAAGGAGCAATTTATGACCAAAATGCATTTCTGGTTTATCATCTGTAGCTACAACTACTGAGGAGGTCCCATCTACACTTCATTCCTAGTAGCCATCAGACATCACCAGAATATCATTTCTAGTAGCCCTAAGTGTGGATAAGCAGGATAGATGAATACTCACTCTGACCTCCTGGCTTTGGACAAGAGAAATGCGCTTATTACATTTTCTTCCCCAGGTCAATTAGTCATGCAATTAACCTCATTCCCAAAGGTTTAAAAACTCTATCCCACTGCAAAACCTTGGCCAAATGCAAAATTTTGCTTCAATGCCTGAAGTCTATTTTTTTACTTCATTTAAAAGTATTCTTATTGACGTCTGTGCTCTCCCAATGATGGTGTTAATATTATTCAAGTTACGCTTTCTTGCATAACTTGGTGGAAGTGATGATATGCAACCTGTGGTCCTGTCACACTGATTACAGATGCAGTTTGTCTTCAACAAAGCAACTGCCGGCTGTTGGAGTTTGGGATGTTGCCTACATGAATTAGTGGAGTGAATCCAGCAAAAGCATTCCTTTGATATTCTTACGGACGTTTATGCTTTTAGACTGTGATCTAAAAAGATTCCTTTGAGATTTCATCCTTATTGTCAACTTAGAAGCCATTATCAAAAAGCCTTTTTGTAAATGATACTGAACTAAATACTTTATTGATATTCTAAAGATACAGTCCTCGCTCCTTTAATGTTTAAAAACAAAGAGGAATTTGCTACTAACCTAATGGGTTGGTTTGGGTCTGACCAAGTAGTTGTTAGGTGGCTATCCTTCATTTTATGGACAATAAAAAACCTACAGAAATATTGGTAAGATTTTAGGCTTTTCTAGAGAAAGCAAGTATAGCTATCATTTTCCAACTCTCAAATTTTTTTTGGAAAAAAAAAAAATTCTAACACTAGGGTGCAAGAGTTTGTAGAAGGGGCCAGTACAGACAATATTTCTAGGATGGGAGTTTGCCCACAGCTTTCAGGACAGCATATGTGTACATTCCACTGGACCCAACAATTCCACTGGGAATTCAGAAAAGTACATTTTTTTAAACTATATGAGAAAGAATTTTTTTATAATGTGGTCTTTATAATAGGAAAGAAAAGGATACAAGATAAATGTCCAAAAGTAAAGAAATGGCTGAAAAATATCATATATCTTCAAAGAAATATAATGCAACCATCCATAAGGACAAATGTAGATAAGTATTTATAATACAATTTGAATTTAAAAACCAAGTGAAAAGTAGTATGTAGAGTATAAGCCTATTTTCTAGATAAAGGTAGACTCATCTGTGAATATGAATACAGAGATAAAACTTTAAGAAGACAGAGATAGATGACACAGATTTCTTTAGTAGAATATCAATAATAAAATATCTGAAAGGATGTAAACTATTTGCCAAGGCTGTCTAGGGGCGGTAGGGTTACAGATGACTTGCTTTCTATAACATTTCTTTCCACAGTGTGCATTTATTACTAATGTATTAAAAATTGTGTTCAAATAAAATGCAACTGCATGGATGATTACAAGAAAATTATACATTATTTGCATCATTTGCATGTACCATTTTGCTAAGAAAATTAAAATGTTCTTATTTTAAATTACACACAGATCAATAAGATACTACAGAGGAAATAACTCTCTTTTTCAGTATAATGTAGGCTGAAAGAGTACATGAATTACCAGTAAACAGAATATGATTTTTAAACGATAGAAAATTTTCAGAATGATGAGGTTAACATATAGAAGCAAGGATTTTGAGAAATGACAGCTTAAATTTCTGTTTTAAAGTTTGATTTAAAACATACACAACTATGGCACCTTGACACACATTGTGGCCTCTGACATTAAGGATGAAGCTGTGTTTTTATCATTTTATGTGGTTTACAAAGACAGATAACAGAGAAGGAATACTCTGTAGTCTAGTTTTTGGTTACAACATTTCATAAAATTGTTACATTTTTCATCTTATAATTCTGTTTCTCACAACTCCTTTACGATAATACAAAGAATATCGTGACAAAATGGAAGAAATAATAATTAAGGGCATGATGAGTAAATGTTTGAATTCTCACAATTATTTCTATCTTTTCCGTTAATGACTTCTAAAGTTTCATTTAAAATCTAGAAATAGTTGTATATCTTATATTCTGGTTCTGAACCAAATATTTTTCTACCTAACGTTCTCCCAATCTCCAGTTGATCATTTGTCACTTTTGATTATGTTTCAGTTTCTTCTGTACCAACTAGATTCCCCCTGATATGTCCCTGGTTGTTCAAATTATAAGGTTAGACACTGGTTATATCAGGGTGAGGACCTTTATCAACTGATTCATTTCATTGCTTTCATTCTGATAGCATCTTAAAGGCTACTAATCAACTCCCCTAAGTTGCAGCCAAATACTTTGACATGTTCAGGTAGACAAATCACAGAATAATCATTGAATATAGAAGACACTGATGACATTTATTTTACTACATTATGTATTAATATTACACAATGACATTTCTCTCTTCTGGACCATTAAACTGGAATAGTGTTCTTTTGTTACTATTACAGACTAGCAAAGACAGTCTTTCAAAGATTATCCACAGGTCCAAAAGCACTTTTATCAACGCTACTCCCATCAGTCTCAATTTTGATCCACAATTGCCAATATTTCAAATCTGATCCAAATTTACAGAAAAAGTACAAACATACATATAGTCCCATTTTCAAAAATGTAACTATAGCAGCAACACATTTCTTCAGTCACTTATCCAGCAATCTTAAATGCTCATTATGTGTCTTTGAAGGAAGGAAGAAGAAAATGTCCTCTTAGCCAAAAATACATAAGGGCCATGGGAAGATGGGAGGTGGGTGGGGTCGTCCCACAAGTTACTAACAGAAAGTTCAACAGACTCAACCATCCAACAGACTCAATGCCCTTTGAAAGTTCATAATGATGACCATGAGTCATCAAAAACAACTTGTCTTTAACAGTCACAGGTTAAGAAAATGATGAAGTGAACAATTTGTTTTTGAATGATTTCAAAAAACAGATTAAAACTTCTTTTAATGTTCATTTTAAAAGATCACATCTGGAAAATTTACAAAGAGTAGTTAATCCCGCAATTCTGGTAAATAAATGAAATAATCCTTTTTTTAAAGTCTAGTGCATACCATACAGGCTAAAATTTTAGAGGTGCAAAGAAGAACTATGGGTACTGACTTATCTCCTTAAGCATGCATAGAGAAAATAGCATTTTGTCTATACTTTTAAAATCACTGCAATTATCATAGAATATTATAATAGTACTTTACTTCTCTGTTGTCCTTGTTAGATTCTGAGCTTCCTTAAGCAGGAACCAGATTTTATTGATCTAATGAATCCCAGCATAATGGCTGGAACTTTGTAACTGCTCAATAAATGCTTACTGGGTGAGGGAATGAACAAATGAATGTATGAATGAGTGAATAAATCAATGAACAGTTGATGCAATGAAAGCTCATTTCTATCGGTGAATTCATTTCTTTCATTCCTGGCTCTAGCAAAAAAAACAAAAGTGAGACAAAATTATTTCCCTTTCTACCATCAACAGTAAAATGCCCACAGATGTCTTTATCTAGGCAATGCCTCCCATGTACTAAGAATAGCTAAGGCTTGTGGTGTCAGGCCTAAGTGCTTCATATGTATTTGATGACTAAATCTCTCCAACAACCTATGAAGTAGTAGTTGCTATTACCTCCATTTTACAACTGAGAAAACTGAGGAATAGGAAAGAAATTGAATAAATTTCTAAAATCATCCAGTAGAATGTCAACTAGCATAAACTAGAATGTAAAAATTTCTAAGGGCAGAAAAGTTTGTTGGTTTTTATTCATTACTATATATCCAGGGCCTAGAGGAAGCCCTAACACATAGGAGGTATTCAATTTAGATACACAAATGATAGATACATATGTACATACATACATAGGTAGATAGATAGCCCTTGCTCCTAATCACCATGCTAGACTGTCTCCAGGGATAGAAAATGACCTCTGAAGGAGGGAGGTGTTGAATGGATTCACTATGGCTAGATGTCCATTCTTACCTCCTTCTGTTCAGTGTCTAAACAGGATGGCAGAGCCCAGGAAACCCAAACTAGGAGTCACCCCACTCCTGGCTGGAAAATTCAGAGGTATGTAGGCAGCCCCTGCCTCTATGGGAAGGGAAACAAGGCAATCTGTTTCAAAGTGAGAGATTATAAACTGCTCACTTTTCAGTCAGTATAGTACTACTTACTGAGCTAAAAGAGGTTATTTGTTACACTATTCCCAAATGGCCTAAATGAATTAGAGATCTTTGGAAGGTCTGTAAATTGCTCCTTTCTCATCAGTAGAAGCCAGACCAGTATGTTGGAAATTTTGTCTTAAATCTCTAATAATAATAATTGTCCTCAGGCCCTACCCAAGCTTCCTCTTTCCTTCGAATGTAGTGGTAGTTGTCATTCAAATGATGCCATTTCGTGTAATTTCTTTTGTCTACTAAGAGAAATCATCTTTATAAACATAAAAACTTCAGTGTACTCATGTAACTATTTTTTCCAATAGAAGTTTCTCTAGGTATCTCTAACGTTCCAATCATAAAGGTATTGTTACACAAACTTGTTAATTTATCATCATGTTAGATTGGGTGGGGTGGGTGTGGAAGCAGAGATAAAACTTCCAACTCTGGAGAGAATCTAGACAGAAAATGGCTGAATGCTTTGCACACAATAAGTGATCAATACATGTTTGATAAATGCATGAATGTATGGAGGAATGACCTAATAGATTGCTTACATTTATAACATGCTGCAGGATGGTACCTTAGTATGTGCAGTATTTAATTAAATAGTAACATAAAAGGTTTCAAGGTAAATGCAATATTTTACCTGCAGAATTTTACCTGTGGATTACTATGTAATCTTAATTAGCAAATTTAAAACAATTACCACGCTTCACCATTGAGAAGACAGAAATGTTCATGTATTTAGCCTTCAATGATATATTCCTTTCTCAGTAATTATCTTTCCCCTAGTTAGAAATTCTCATATAATTAAAGTGCCCACAGAAAAATTGTACTTACCTGCTTTCTAGGTGCTAAAATTAATAGCATCAATTAAATAACTACTAATACTATTCGACAATACTGATCAGACAGTGGTGGCAATACAATGATTGTGAATACTTAATATACAAAGCCTGTCTGGCAATTCAACTATTAATATGTGGTGGCTACTTTTAGAAACTTTCTAATTCATGCAATGCGTTGTCTGTACCTCTACAGGCACTGTGCAATGATTAGAAAATCATCCAATAAAACAAATTTTAATAATGTGTGAAACAAAATCTACACTTGCAAAAGTAGACTGTAGGCAGAATTATTCAGACAACTGATTCAGTTCTACACATCGTCTCTGTATAAATATAACTGATAGCCTACGTACTTTTAAGCACAGGGTTCTTTACCATGTGATTTGTGAATACAGACCATCTAACTATGGCTAGTCGTTGAATGAAGCAGAAGCACCTGGATGATGGGCTCCAGAGTTTTATTCATTAATTTTGAACACTGATGGTGTTTGATATTTGATTTTTCCCTTGAGCTTTCTGTTCTTTTTTTTCCCCCTTTCTTTTTATCGTGTGACTTGTTCAGTGCACTAAAAAGACACATGTGAAGATACAACAGATTCCCCCAAGAGTCCAGAAGGAGGACTTTAAGGTTTGCTCAAGTTTGTGGGTAGTAGCCAAGCCAAAGCAATTCTACTGTGTAATATAATAATTTAACCCTGTTTGTAGGCCAGAAAATATGGCCTGGAGTAAAGAACACATTTGTATAGTATAAACTGCATATTTTGAAAAGAAACTTAATGAAAAAGAAATGGATTATATTAAAAATGTTCTTTACATGCAACTGTTCCAAATAATATACATAATACAAAATATGGATTCATATATTAAGAAGCTTAATCCATTATCTCTGTCGTTTAGTTTAATGAGTAGACATAAAAATACATTTGAGTTACTATTTGGATATAAAGCCAACTTACATTCCAAATTTTATCTAGTGCTAGACATGAGTACTACATTAGTAAATTAAAAATCCTTTTATTAGTATAGTTGCATTTAATTTTTCCTTTTAAGATTTAAAATGTCAACAATATTTGTTGACAAATTGTCAGCCTGAATCACTTGTTTGTATTAAAGTCATCTCTATTTATTATAGTAATTAGTGTCTTCCAGGGAATCTTTTTTGAATTTCATAAATAAAAGTCCGTCAGTATTTTCAAATACTTGCACCTATAATCAAGATTTTATGGTTGTACTCTAGCATAAGGCTCTACACATAGAAGGCATTTCATAAATATTTGTTAAATGAAGAGAGCAAATGATGAAGCTTCACTTTAGAACAACAAGGGTACACAGTAATCATTAATTTTGTAATGGTTATTCCATGCTGAAGAGAGTAGCATCACCTCCACTGTCTTTACCGATAGGATGAATACTTAACGTGGATAATATGTTCCTAATAGATTAATAAATCAAATTATTATATTTTAGGAAAATTATGTTGAGATATTTAAGGCATGCAAAATTTATAAAAACAGCAAATAATTGTGTTCCTTATTCACCACCTGACGAAAATAAAATAAAATGCCGTATACATTCCACCCTACCAATAACATCTGAAATTAGTAATATTCATTCACAAGTATTTCTTGATACTTATACTTTATATTTTTGTATTACTTGTAACATAGTATTGTTCTACATGGTTTTAATTTTACATAAATGGTATACTGTATGTATTATTCTAAAACAAGCTTTTTGCACTCCATTGTTTGAGAAGTCTAATGTTGACACAATACCTATATTCATTCATATCCCCTGCTGTATTTCATTTAAATATTTGCAAATTGTTTTTCCACAGTGGTGGCACCTTCCCATCAGTGGCGTATCAGTGCTCAGTACGTAATTCACATCTTTGTCAGCATCTGAAATTTTCAGATTTTTTCATCTTTACCAACCTCATGGGTATAAATCGTTATCTCATAGTTTTGGTTACTTCATCAATAACCAGTAAAGGTTCAGATGTTTTCATATGTAGATTGACCATTTAAGCTGCCCCTTCTGGCCTCTTCTGTGAATTACCCATTCCTTATTTTGGTAAGTTTTTCAATTAGTTCGTATGATTTAAAAGTTCCCTTTGTTACTGCCTTGTGTTGCCAATACCATCTGCTAGCCTGTAGTTTTTCTTTCTTTTCTTAAATAGGTAGCTTTTGATGATTAGAAGTTTCTAATTTTAACATAGCCACACTTACCAATTTCTTCCTTTGTTAGTTTGTGCTTCATATGCCCAAAAGTCCAAGGGAAAAATGTTATTTATCTTCATAATAAGACATTATTGCGAAGGGCAAGACCCTGCCACTATCTTCCCCAAATTTATTTCCACTGTTTTCACTCCTCTAATCGTCTTTACGCTAGAATAAGTTTGTCAAGTCACAGAAAAAAAATCTGCTGTAATATTTTGATTAGAATTAAACTGAATTTATATTATGATTGGGGAGAATTGACATCTGTTATATTAAATCTTCCTCTACATGAGCATGGTGTGGTTCTCCAATAATTTAGGTCTTCTAAATATTTTTCAATAATGTTTCCACCATACACATCATTTGGTAGGTTTTGCTTTGGATATTCCTATTAGTCTGATCCACCAAAATATGTACTCCTATATACACTTATAAAATATCCTCCCACAGTTGGAACCAAGTGGTCTGAGAGCACACATTGTATGATTTCTTTTAAGGTTGTTCAGGTGCGTTTTATGGCCCAGAATGTGGTTAATCTAGTGAATGTTCCAAGTGAGCTTGAGAAGAATGCATATTCTGCAGTTGTTGGACAAAGTAATCTACAGGTGTTCAATTATATATCCAGTTGATTGAAAGTGTTGTTGAATTCAACTACGCCCTTACAGATTTTCTGCCTACTGGATCTGCCCATTTCTGAGAGAGGGGGTGCTGAAGACTCTAACTATGACAGTGACTTCATCTATTTGTACTTCCTCTTCTATCAGTTTCTGCCTTGTGTACTTTGATGCTCTGTTGTTAGGCACAAGCACATTAATGATTGTTATGTCTCCTTGTAGATTTGACCCTTTTACCACTATGTAATACCCCCATCTTATCACTAATAATTTTCCTTACTCTTAACTGTGCTCTGTCTGAAATTAATATTTCAGTATTTACTCTAGTGTTCGTTTGATTAGTGTTAACATGATACATCTTTCTCCATTCCTTTACTTATAATCTATATGTGTCTTTATATTTAACGTGGGTTTCTTGTAGACAATGTATAGTTGTGTCATGTTTTTGATCCTCTCTGACAAACTCTTTTAATTGATGTTTAGGCCATTGATGTTTAAAGTAATTACTGACATATTTGGAGTAATGCCTACTGTATGTTACTCTTTTCTATTCATTGCCCTCATTCTTTGATTCTATTTTTGTCTTCCACTCTTTCTGCCTTTTGTTGTTTTCACTGTGCATTTGATGTGATTCCATTTGCTCTCTTTTCTCAGCATATCAATTATCCTTTTCTTTTTTTTTTTTTTACTTTTTAAAAAAGTGGATGTCCTAGAGTTTGTAATATGCATTTCCAACTAATTTACAATAATTTACAACTAATCTAAGTCCACTTTCAAATAACACTACACCACTTCATGGGTAGAATAAGTACTTTAACAAAACAAAGCACCCCTGGCTCCTCTCTTCTGTCCCTTGTATCACTGTTGCCACTTGATTCACTAATACATAAGCTATAATCATCAAGTATGGAGTTGGCCAAAAAGTTCATCCAGGTTTTCCAGCTTACTGAAAAATCCGAACGAACTTTTTGGCCAATCCAACATATCGTGCAATTATTTTGAACAAATTTTTATCTTTTAGATCAATTAAAATAAGAAAAACAAATGTTTTATTTTATCTTCACTTATTTCATTTCTAAGTCACTTCCTTTCTTTATGTAGATCCAAGCTTCTGATCTATATCATTCTCCTTCTCTCTGAAGAACTTCTTTGTTCTCTGAAGAACTCTCTGAAGAATTTCTTGCAAACAAGTCTACTGACAACAAATTCCCTCAATTTTGTTTGAGAAAGTTTTCACTTCTCCTTCACTTTCGAAGGATAATTTTGCAAGTTACAGAATTCTAGGTTGGTGGGTTGTGTCTCTCAACACTTGAAATATTTAATTTTCCTTGTGTGCATGGTTTCTGAGATGTCAGAAGTAATTCTTATCTTTATTCCTCTATAGGTTAGGTGTTTTTTTTTTTTCTGGTTTCTTTTCAGATTTTTTATCTTTGATTTCCTGTGGTTTGAATATGATATACCTGGGTGTAAATTTTTGGAATTTATTTTGCTTGGTGTTCTCAGGCTTTTGGGATTAGTGGTTTGGTGTCTGACATTCATTTGGGAAATTCTCAGTCATTATTGCTTCTTCTTTTCTATTTCTTTCTTCTCTTTCTAGCATTTCCATTATGCATATTTATATCTTTTGTAATTGTCCCACAGTTCTTAGATATTCTTCTTTTTTTTAAATAATTTTTCTCTTTGCTATTCAGTTTTGGAAGTTTCTATTGACATGTTCTCAAGCTCAGAGATTCTTTCTTCAGCCGTGTCCAGTCTACTAATGAATCCATCAAAGACATCCTTCATTCCTGTTATAGTGTTTCTGATCTCTAGCATTTCTTTTTTTTTTTTTTTAGAATTTCCATCTTTCTGCTTACATTACCCATCTGTTCTTGTATATTATATCATTTTCCCATTAGAACCTGTAGCATATTAATTATAGTTGTTTTAACTTCCCAATCTGATAATTCCAACATTTCTACTATATCTGAATCTGAAGTTTGCTCTGTCTCTTTAAACTATACTTTTGGTCTTTTAGTATGCCTTTTAATTTTTTTTTGAAAACTGTACATTATGTACTGGATTAAAGGAACTCCATAAAAATACGCCTTTAGTGATGTGGTCTAAGGTGTGGGGTGTAGAGAAGTGTTCGATAGCCCTATAATTAGGTCTCAGGCTTTTAATGAGTATGTAACAGTCCCTCAGTCTGACCCCTTAGACACAGCAGGATGACTAGAGGGGGCTGGAGTCAAATATTTTCCTTTCCCTTAATTGTATTTTAATGTCCATTTTAGGAGTATCTTGCTATTTTATACACTCCACCATCTATAATGCTATTATTAATAGAGTTTACATTTATTATTAAATATAGCATTATTAAACAATATTATTATTTAATACAGCTTATATATATTTACTGGTTCACTTGCTTATAATTCCTTCTTGCACATCAGGCCTCTTTTTTCTGAAATCATTATATTTCTTTATGAAGTATAGCCTTTAAAAATTCTTTTAGTGAATCTACTGGTGGTAAAGTTGATAAATTTTTGTTAGACAAAAATGTATTTTTTCTCCCTTGTTGTTAATTGATAGTTTAGCTACAAATACAATTCTAGGTTTGTTGGTTACTTTCTCTTTGGAATTCAGAGGTATTGCACTATTCCACTGTCTTCTGGCTTCTATTGTGGATTGAGATATCCAATGTCACGGTTTCTTATAAATTCAGATCTATAAATAATTTATCTTTTTCTCTGGTTACTTTTTAGTATCCACTCTTGGTCTTTGATGATCATCAGATTCATTATATCTTACCTATGTATTTTTTTCATAGTCTACTTAGGATTCAGAAGAATCATGCCATTCCTCAGCTTTGGACAATTATTTACCCTTATCCCCTTAGATATCATATTTCTTCATTTGTATATGTTCATCATCTCTATTTACTTCTTCTATAAAGCTGTCTCAATCTATCCCCTTGATCCTAACCTCTTTTTCACGTTTTAAACTTGCATTTTAAAGACATTTATGTATATACCTATCTCAGGGAAACAAGTATAAGTGCTTTTCAAAGATTAATAATATCATCCACGTGTCAGATAGGAAATGAAATTCTTGACCTTGACTCACTAAATGTACATCTAATGGAGATTCTATAATACTAACTGCCAGAATGCTAGTTACATGAAAATGAATTAATTCATTAGTGTTACAAAACTATCGTATAAAATGAAATACATTTACAGTAAAAAATTTCTGTGAGCAAAAAGAAAACATAAGAAGTCATAAAGCTTGATGTGTAATAAAAATATGACACAAGTTAGTCATGATGACTCATACTTCTGGACTTCAGTGCTCTAAAGGAATACACTCTCTCAAATAACAGGAAATATTCATTTACATAAAAAGCAATGTAGAGTGTGACGCTGGCACCATTCAAATTATTGAATGGTAGGAAAGTTTATTATATAAAATGCTTTAAGCTGGCTCTGCTATTTATAATACTAACAAAAATGCATACTGATGGTGTGATTTTAGTTAAAATTCATAAAATCCATGATTAATGTTATAAAAGGGTCACAAATCAGAGCCACAGAATAAAGGAAGTATTCATGGTTCCTAATAAATTGCTCTGTGAATGCTTGACCACCCCTGCAGACAATGATGTCACACGATGATGAAAGACTAGTTAAGTAGCCAACAAAGTGCCCATGCTTGGCAGAGGCAGTGGTCAGCGCATCATTCTTGGCCCAGAGCCCTTGAAAGGTGCATGCAGCTATTAAAAGAAAATGAAAAATTCTAAGGATGCAAGTTTCAATGGATAACACTTTTCTTAAAGCTAGATTCTATCAATACTTGAACTCTTAGACCGGGTAAAGAAGGTGCCAGATAGGAGGAGAAAAGAAGTAAGACCTATATTGTAGCTATGCCACCATGTTAGTTGACATAGACTAGTTAGTTCCATACACAAGCTTCCAATTCCTAGGTTGTATTCTGCCATGATCTTAACACATATTTTTTGATAGTTATAAGGGACTTCCTGAGCAGGTGGACCAGAGGTACTTTATTACAATAAAGCTAATAATACGACTAGTTAGGAAATGACCTATAAAGTACAAAGGAGTTGTGGGGATGGGATGTAGAAGCTGTCAATGACAAACTGGCCCTTGCCATGGGCACTGGCCATCTACCTCCACAAGGATTAACTCACGTGCTGCTGCAGCTGCTGACTTTCCACACCCCCTGAAAGGAGCTCAGGTGGAGAGCAGCAATGAGGCACTCTGTGCTCTGGGAAAAACGGGCAGAACAGGTCTTCAGATAGATATTTTCAGGAGAAGATTTTATGAGCCCAATTCTTGCATCTCCTCATATCTAGAAAAGCACTAAAATCTTTCATGGTGACGTCTGCTCCTCGTGACTAGCAGAGACCTTCTGCAAAACAATATGTGCTTGACTGCATGTACTCCCCCTTCACCAAAATCACATATATACTGACCTACCTGCCTACCTCTTTGGAGCAGTTTCTCAGAGCTATCTGGGATGCTGTCTCCCAGGCTGCAGTCCTCATTTTGCCTCAAATAAAACTTAACTCACAACTCTCATGTTGTGCATTCTTTAGGTCGACAAAGCCTATGTACCAAAATAACACATATTGAATAACTCCATGATATGAAATTTTAGAACAGGCAAAATTAATCTACAGTGACATTGAACAGATTGGTGGTTTCCTGGGATTGAGGTTTGGGAGGAGACATTGACTACGAAGGAACACAAAAGAGTGGGGAGAGGAAAACATTCTATATCTTGATAATGGTGGTTATTACATGAGGGGATACATTTGCCAAAACTCATCAAACTATACTTTTTTTTTTTTTTTTTTTTTTGCGGTACGTGGGCCTCTCACTGTTGTGGCCTCTCCCGTTGAGGAGCACAGGCTCCGGACGCGCAGGCTCAGCAGCCATGGCTCACGGGCCCAGCCGCTCTGCGGCATGTGGGATCTTCCCGGACCGGGGCACGAACCCGTGTCCCCTGCATCGGCAGGCTGACTCTCAACTGCTGCGCCACCAGGGAAGCCCCGAACTATACATTTTTAAATGGGTATACTCTATTGTACGCAAATTATACTTCAAGAAAGTTGATTTAAAAAGGAAAAACAGTAGTTCTGCAAGATGTTCCCATGAGTCGTATTTGGTAAAGGGGACAAGAAATCTCTTTCTATTATTTCTTACACTAGTATATGAATTTACAATTATCTCAAAAAATTATTTAAGTTAAAAATACATAAATGAAAATAATTATCCAAATAAAATAAAATTACTCATTTTAAAACAGTATCAACAATCATATGATCCATGCAAGTTCAATGCCATGTAATCCTGAAATCTACTTTAAAACATTCAACTCTGCTCAAAAGTTTTTGAATAGCATCCAGTCTGTTGGGATTTGTTTTTCCATAGATTAATCCTAAAATGGATCAGTAAATTAATTACTCACTGCTTCAGTCATTTGGAGGGAAGAAATGTGGCAGTACGCAAAAATTACTGTCTATTAATGAAATATGCCATTCTTATTTATTGCATACATAATACATTAAAGTCAAAGCCCTAAAATTGCCAATACCATACCAAAATATGTCAGAGTTCCCAGTCCAACAGCACTGAGGAGAGTCAGTCAGCCTCCCGAAGATAAATGCTTTAGGTTTCACAAAACGTTTAAGAAAAAGTAAGTGTGCCTTTAAGTTCATCTTAGAGTCAGTGGTGTTTTTGGTAATAGATTTTCTTGAGTTGTTTTTGGTTATTTGTTTGTTTTATAATTTTATGAATGCACAAAATAAATAGGAGCTATGAAATAGACTGCCAATCCAGCTATACCCAAAATAATTAATCATGTATTCTGGCTACTAGTGTAAGTCTCAATATTAGTGAGTTTTGCTTTTTAGGGTTCAGAAGTTTAAAAGTGTCTGAAGACAGGTAGTTAACATGAATGAGGTCACCTAGATATAAAGCTAAGGACAGTAGTAAATTTAGCAGCAACTGAACAGTGATAATGCTCTGAAGATGGTAATTGCTACCCTGAGTTAGCCAACTGTTGCCATGGGGAACATGGGCATAGTATTGGCCTACTTTCTAATGAAGAGAACTCAGAGGTGTAACCAAAAAAAAAAGAAAGAAAGAAAAGTGAAAACTTTTGTTGGAAATTAAAGAAAAAACTATTTACACACTGTTCCCACCTGAGGACCACCAGCTCCTAACATCAACTTTATAAACAACTAAAGAATGTTTCATACAGAAAATTCTCTAGAATGGCTCCACATACGAACTTGCTTCTGAATTCACCATTCCATTCCTTTCCCCCGACTTCATTCATTTTCACCTCCGCTAAAAACACTTTCTCATAGGACTGACAATTGCCCAGAACTGGCATATTCTCAAATCTTACGTTTTCATCTGTTTACCAAATGGCTGTAATATAATTCACAAAAGCCCTGTTTATTGAGTAATATTATTAATGGCTAGCATAATACTGTGAAATTGAAGACATTCTTTTTGGATTATGTCCAGATCTTTAAAAAGAACATTGGTTCCAATAGGATATGAATGGCTTATATACCAAAACTTATTATTTTAAAAAGTGGAACAATGTGAAAAGCATTTGAATAAATATATTTTCAAATTATTTTAAGACAACTTTTTCAGATACCTTAGTCCCACATGTATTAAAATATCTAGAATGATAACAAAAGAGAAGCTCATGCTATGAATGCATTATAAAATCATTTTTTATTTTCAACACACGGTTGAAAATATCATAAGACTGAGAAATCATTCAACTTAACCGTCCGTTTATTTTTTCCCTTCAGCTGCATTTGCCAAACTTTGGTAAGTGAATGATATTTGTTGCTTTTTTATTTATGGCTACATTCACGAATTATCAAAATATGGCAGGAGGAAAATAACAGAAAAGTCAACTTTGAAACTTTTGTTTTCAAAAGGCACTTAGTGTCGAAACAAGAAGCATTAAAACATATTCTCAACCTAAAGTATAGTTAATTATTTCACTAGTTCATAATCCAACAGTCCCCACCTGAGACCAAGTCTGAAAATCCCAACTTGACTTCTGAAACCAATCATAAGCCGTGATACATTTAATGGCTCTATTTTTAAGGGGAAGCATGAAATCATGCAAGAATCATAAAATATCAATCATTTAACCGTGAGCAGTTAAAGAGAGAGAAAAAGGAAAAAATGGAATGAGGCATGGAGAGGAAGAGAGATGGGGGTGAGGGCAGAGGAGAGGAACTAACTAGTCAAAATAAAGCAAGAGAAGCTCAGATAACAACATATCAAATGAATGTATTAGCCAGTCCTCAGTTTGCATTTACTAGACAGATTCAGGTCAAAGTGCCCTATTCAATTCATCCCAGAGCATTTTTTAGTTAGGTAATTAATAGGTTTGGAGAGGAAGGGTGAGGTTAATGAAAGAAATCACTGACTGCCAGGAAAGAAGTGTCTATCTTAAAGGATTAAAAGGAGAAGACACTAAGAAAAACCAAATAAATGTTACTTTAAAATCAAGAACAAATCAAAATCCCCAAAATTTAAACACACAATTATGGCTGAATAAAGAGTGAGTCAATCAAGTTAATCCAATTAATTTCCTTTCTGCGACAACATGATAAGCCATACAATGAAACATTAAAATCAATGCTTTTTCAAAAGATTTGTTTTCATGATATACTAATCAAATCAAACTCAAAGCCTCCAGTGTTAGATATCCAAAAACTGTAGAAGATTCCTTTTTTCAGAGGGATTATCAACTAATGCGGAAGACTAAATGTATAAATAAAAAGATCAGCAGTATAAAGCAATGATCTGGAGAAAAAGTTGAAAGGGGCCTCTGAATTAGAACATGAAAGTTTTGGTTTGAGCACATAGAAAGAAAGGTGGCTGTAACCAAATCAAAGACCATGAGTTGAAACTGAAGATCAGCATTACATCCTAAATGTGCCAGAGGAGGCCTGCATTTTAGATAATATTCTTGCCATTGAACTATATGCACTAATGTTGTAGTCAAAAACAAATTAGATTAAGAATCTCAGACGACAGAAATGGAGTTTGCCAAATCCTTTACAGATGGTTTTAAAAGAACAAGGTATTCCATGAAATTCTAAAACAAACTACACAGAGAAGTGAAGTGACTAACGAAACAAGTCAGGGAAAGATCTAGGAGGCAAGGAAGCTCACAAGTCATACAGGAGTCCAGAGACAGTGCTATTATTTTAAAAGCTAAAATACACTAACCTGTAATCCTATATTTATGTAACCACAGATACAGATACAACCATTCCATACTCTTGTCAATGCAGAATTGCTTTTTAGAATGACAACTACATAGTGTAACTCATTGTATTTACAACTTTACTTTAATATACATATGGCCAAATTACCCTCCAAAATTTTTGTACCAATTGGTAGTTCCATCAATGATATATAAAAAGTTCACATTCTCACAAACCTAAATGTTACCAGTTTTGAAACTTTTTGCTAATTTGATAGGTTAAAAACAGTATTTTATTATAATTTGCAATTTTCTAATTAAAACTGAGGTTGGGTAAACTTTCATATGTTTGTTGAAAATTGTCAGTTCTTCTTTGTAAATTACTTGTTAACATATTTGCTCATTATTATTATTTTTCTAATTATTCTTAAAGTGTTTTTGTGTATTAGGGTTTGTGACATAATAAAATATATTATATTTTTGGGCTCTGGCACACAGCTCCTAAAACTCTTGTAATTTCCTAACTGATAAGAATGATAGGGACATATCTTGTTATAATATTTGGTTTCTGTCCCCAGTTCCTAAAATAGCTCCAGAACAAAAAGGTAAAAGAGCATCTTTTTTTACTCATAACAAGTCCCTTTCAACCCCACCTGAGTTTATTTTAATGAGGTGATTTTTGGAAACACCCTAAGAACAGGGGCTGGTTGCCAGGGTTAGAGGGTTGGAACTTTCAGCCCCAACTCTGGATCTCCAGGGAGGGAGAGGGCCTAGAGGTCAAGTTCAATCACCAATGGCCAATGATTTAATCAATCATGCATAATGAAGCTTCCATAAGAACGCTGGCTGAAGAGGTTCAGAGAGCCCACAGATTGATAAACACATTGAGGTGCTGGGAGGGTGGCATGGTCAGAGAGGACACGTAAGCTCTGCGCCCCTTCCTCCTTACCTTCCCTATGCATCCCTTCCATCTGGGCTGTTCCTGAGTTGCATCCTTTTATAATAAATGGTCATCTAATAAGTAAAGTATTTACTTGAGTTTTGTGAGCCATTCTAGTAAATTATCAAACCAAAAAGGGGATTGGGGAACTCCCAATTTGCAGCTAAGTCAGACCGAAGTTGTAGTTAACCTGGGGACCCACTACTTGCAGCTGGCATCTAAAGTGAGAGCTCCTCTGGTGGGACTGACCTCTAAACCCATGGGGTCTGTGATACTTCCAGTTAGTGTCAGAATTGAATTAAATTGTAGGACACCCAGTTGGTGTCCACAGAGAAGTGAATTGCTTTGTGTAGAAAAACCCCATGCATCTGGTGTCAGAAGTGTTAAGCCGTAGTTGTAGAAGAATAGTGTGTTTTGCCTTTTTAGAGGGCTCTCAAATCTTTATCTGTTAACACGATGTAGATATTTTCTATCAGCCCCATCACTTATCATTACACTATAGTTATTTTAGTCCTTACACTATAAAGAATTTTAAATATTTATATGAAAAAATATGTCAATATTTTTTCATGACTCCTGATATACTTCTTTGTTTATTTCATATGCTATACTTATACAGACCCCCCACCTGAGATTTAGAAATACTGTTCTAATCGTTATTTTAATAAATTTAAAGTTATTTTTACACTTAATTCTTTAAGCGCCTAGATTTTTGTACATGCCATGAGGTAGGCCTCGAACTTTATTTTCTTACAAATTGGCAGCCAATTGCTTCAAACACCATTTACTGAAGACTCCATACTCTTAACTTTTATTTTTGGTATGATTGTTACTGCTGCTGTAACCCTCTTTCATATGAGCTGTTACTGATGTTTATGCCGAATATTTCTAACAAATCTCTCTCAAATTTTTGCATTTACCTCTTATTCCTAAAGATGTAGCTAAATTTCCACTTCAACTATGAAACTTACCCTGATGATCATAGATAAGCTAAAATAATGTAATTTCTAAGTAACTTTACTGTCGATTTTCAAATTAACTACTTAAAATTCCTGATATCAGTAATGAATTAAACTTGATTGATGCAAGTACATAAAGATGTCTCTATGTACCTTTGCACAAATTTACCCTTTAGGTCTAGTAATGTGACCCTTTTTTTTTTAGTGCCATCTATTCAGATACCTTAAAAATTGTTTTATAAAATATGATAAACATGATAATGCTGATGAAACAAAGATGAAAAAAGAAAGGAAAAAGAAAATCTCTGGGTTTAGTATTAGTTGTTATTTCCCTCTTAGAGTATTTTTTAATGAAATTTTCAAATTTATTGATGGCTTTAATTTTTCTTTATGAAAAAGTTTTCTGAAATAATTAACATTTTAAGTTCATATCAATTTACTTTTATTCATACCCAGAAATTAGACCAAATCAAGTTTAAGAAATTTATATTCAACATCCCAACCCCTCTTTTTTGAGATTCCCATGCATAAACAGAGAACTCACATGAAGTCCTTCAGTGAAACTTTCCCGAGAGCAGAGGCATCTATAGGGCTGGCTTTTCGTGTCACAGTTATCGGCATGACCACAGCACTGACACCTGTGAACATGAGCGTCAGACAACTCCTTAGAAATACCAGCTCAATCATGAATATATTTAAAGACCTACATATATATATATATATATATATATGTATATCTGCTATGTGAATCCAACAAGGGAGACAAATGTGTTAACACAAAAATTAGTTTCTCTTTAATCATGTGTATATTCATGACAGTTTTAAATTAACTTAAGTACGGGAAGGATCGTCATTAATATCCAAACCACACTGACCATGAAGGTAATTTTCAAGCCCATCTTGGGTTGTTTACACCTACATTAACCATGTGACAAACCTGCCAAGAAAAGGCATTTACTGAAACTACTGAAAACACAGTTAAGACTATACAGTTCAGAATAAACTGGAAAATAAAGTTAACAAATTCCAATTTTTTCCCCAAAATTAGATGGTGAAAATTTAATAGTATTATTTTTTCTGTGCTATGACTTAAAAAATAACACTTACATGTTGATATTCTGATCTGTTTTGAAAGACATTCTTTATTCACAAGATATATCATTCTTCCAGCACAAACCAATTTCAAATATTGTCTATATATGCACAATTTCCATACTAGGGAGTATGCTGCCTCCTAGTTCTCCAGCTATTCATTTGTTTAAATTTGTTCTCAATTAGATCAGATATCTATAAATTACTTAGAGTATATGAGATTTTTCCTTTAAAGGAAAACCGATATTCCTCATAAAACTGTGAACTGTGGACTCAGGGAGACCAAGCCCAACACTTATAAACTAGCTGGTACTATAGTTGTAACTCTAAATCTAGCTCCTGCTCTTTGATTTCAAGAATACTTGAAAATTATATTCCAGAACAAACCAAGCAAAATATTTGGTAAATATTTTCTCAGTTGGATTCATAGTATCATAACTTCTAAACCAAACAGCTTTTGAAAATTGATTTTATAATAATGTGATATTATGTACAGCAAAGACTCGCATACAAATCTCCCCGCAAAATCTTAAGAGTATGAAACCAATTCAGTACATGAAGATTAGAATCTGGCTTGCTCTGAAATTTTAGTTAATGTATTTAAAAATAAGTATGACAAAAGCCTAATTAGAAACAATATTCATAATGAAAAGCACACTCGAAACCTTGGTAATGAACACTACCTTCCAGTGATGGTGATTTCATTGACCCCGTAGTATCTGTGTCTGGGGCTGACAGAAGCCTCAGTTGTATGGTACTGTCCATGGAAATGAAGTCGTACTTGTGTGGCCTTTACAAACTCTTGAAGAGATGGGGTATTATAGAAATTATTGTATCCAGGACGATGATTTGGTCCAGGTGTTAGGATGCTAAAGGTGACATTACCACGGGAATATGGAGTAAAACTGTTGATGAAATTTGAAATCATAAGATATTCATATTTTTGACAAAACAAAAATCACAACACAATATTAATAGCAGCTTAAATTCTTCATGCTGGGAGAACAAACATATTCCATATATTTCATATACAAACAATATAAGAGCATTACAGAAAAATACAGTAAAACATTTCCTTGAGGACATAATAAAAATCCTATTAATATAGGTAACTTGGTAGACAATCTGAAAATCAATTTTAAAGCACAAGTGAGACTGTAAGCAAAAGATACTCTAAAGTTTTACAAGAATTTTAAACATTGTTTAAAACTCAATTTAGGGAGGAGTCCTAGAAAAATCTGCCTTAAGAAAGTTGGTGGTAGAAGGAAGTCTCTACCAACCTGGTTAGCTTACATGTAGGTTACTACTGCTCATTAGTCTCTTAAAATTAACTCCTAAATACATTCAAAGACAATCATTTAAAAATATTCATACTTGGGAAGCTGAAGACAGTTGACAGAATCAGAATTTTCCAATTCTCCATTGTTTTTCATTCCAAAAGTGCTGCAATTTCTAGCAAAATACTGCCAATCCTCCCAGTCTAGGCTGTTGTCTTTCTTCCTTTGAATCCTTATTGCTGTTGGTTGTGGACTAGAGAACTGAATGATGATGTAAAACACCTGAAAATGGATGTTAATTATTGTCACTGAAGTTTTAAGTTTGACCCATCAGTATAAATCATGGAATTGTTAGATTCAAATATAATAACTTACTTCCTTATAATGATAATTACCAAATATTTATTAGATATCCAGAAATTTCACAGCCATATAGTAAAGGTCACACATTCTATAATTGCAGATATGTCCCTCTTCTCAAGAATTTTATAAATTAAGGTGGAAATTAATATTAAGTTTGTTATAAAGATGAAAAAGGAACATTACTTATATGAAATAATTGTTATATATTTCTTCTTAAGTAGTAATTTACAATAAGGACCTCAGTTTTTATTAATTTGTGCTACTTAATATTGAAAAGATGTTTCAATATTTCATATAATTTTGATACAGATCTCTAAATTTTCTCTAAAATATTAGGTCCTACAGACCTTCTTTGAAATATTTTTATTTCATACATTATAATACACTACTTTAGTAAGGTAAAATGGTCAATTGCCTAATTCAGTTTTCACTTTATAGCTGAATTGTGTCCCCAAATAGATGTGTTCATGTACTAACTCTTGGTACTTGTGAATGTGACCTTATTTGAAAATAGGATCTTTGCAGATGTAATTAAGTTAAGGGTCTCAAGGGGAGATAATCCTGGGTGTAGGATGGTCCTCATGAGAGAAGAAAGAGAAAGAACTGACATACACCCAGAAACAAGGAAGAGGGCCATGAAAAAAGGAAGTAGAGATTGGAGTTATGCTGCCATGAACCAAGTAATGCCAGGAGCCACCAGAACCTGGAAAAGGCAAAGAAGGATTCTTCCCCAGGGTCTTTAGAGGGAGCATGGCCCTGTCAACACCTTGATTTCACACTACTGATATTCAGAACTATACGAAATTTCTGTTGTGTAAAGCCATTCAATCTGTGGTCATTTGTTGAAGCCACCGCAGGAAACTAACACACATCCCACCGTTTCAAATTACCTGATACTGTCCATTTTCCAAATCTATTGAAATAGTCACTCCTTGGTTAAGCTGGGTCATGTTTGTAAACACATGGGAAAGCCACGAAGTACCAATATTGTTATCATTGACAAAAGAAAGAGGATGGGCTTCAGGATTCAGCCGTAACACCCTATTATTGGTTGTGTCTTCTGCATCATTAGGAACACAGTACCGCTGTTCCAAACGAGGAACCCGAGGGTGGCTGCCAGGGCAACGGCAATGTGACTGGGTATGCAATCTGGGCAGATCTCCAGAGAAAACTTCCTGAATCTCTCTGTGGGAGTCAAGAGGCAGACGGTAAGGACCAATAGCTCAACAGTGACAGATCTTCTAAGAGGTGTTACCAATGTCTATCACTATTTTGTTTTGATTTGCAGCCATTTAGCTTTAATAATTTTCTAAACAGAACATAAAAACAAAGTCATTCCTGGCCAAATAAACATACTCATTCTCAGAAAATGGATATCAAAAACATCAGTGCATTTTTAAAAATGAAGTATATTGGTTACAATGTTGTGTTAATTTCTGCTGTACAGCAAAGTGATTCAGTTATACATGTACATACATTCTTTTTTATATTCTTTTCCATCATGGTTTATCACAGGATATTGAATATAGTTCCCTGTGCTATACAGCAGGACCTTGTTGTTTATCCATTCTAAATATACCAGTTTGCATCTGCTAACCCCAAACTCCCACTCCATCCCTCCCCCACCCCGCTTGGCAACCACAAGTCTATTCTCTGTGTAAAAACAGTACTTTCTTAAGTGTTAGCTTTGTACATCAAGAAGCATGAACAAGTCCTTGACTGATTATCAAGATATTTATTAAGATACAGTATTTTACTGGGCCTACTTGTAATAAAAAGAAAGGCAACATTAACTTAGGTTGTTAAGCTGACTTACCACTGAGAGCGAACAATAATGTACTGAAAATAATGAGAGTTATAGATAGGGTCTCTCATTTATCCATGGGAAAGAAGTAAGAAAATAAGTATCACTTTATCTGCTGCTGTTTTAGGCAAAGGGACTGAGGCCAAGACCATTTGTCAATGGTTTCCTGTGAGTCATCAGTACAGATTCTGGCACCCTAAGATGCTTCAGTGGCTTCAGATCATATCGCCACTGCCAACAGTCAAAGAAGAACGCCAGTTTCAGGCAGATATATTTAATTTTTCCATTAAGGGCAATATACTGATCTAGAGCAGAATCCATCATTCTATTTACAGGCATTCTTCCACATAGCACCTTTCCAGACATTTCAGATAGGCCAACACGAGCAACCCAGGTCTAAGTAGAGAGACTAGACTTCTCTCCAACCCCACCGAAGGCAATGGAGGAGGTAGGAAGCTTTTTCATTCACTAAATTGCATAAAGGCACGCCTTCTTCTTTAAATCTCATTCATAGTTTTCAATTGATATCACATGTTGCATGGGGCCAAAAGCGACCATCCAGTAAGACCTTTATCTCAGGGAAATCTTTATCTGCAATGCTGCTCATCAGAATTTTAGACAAAGGTGATCTAAAAGATGGTGAGGCTAGTGGCAGTAAATCTCCCCAAGACTGTGTTTCAGTGGTACAGCATCCTATATTTAGGCATCTCTAGATCATATAGACGAATAAAAAAATGTGTATATTGCTAATGGACATACCACTGACCACTGCAGCACCACAAGAGCAATGCTTTTCAACTTTATAAGAGCTAGTCCTGTCATTTGGAAATTCACCATACTAATCTACATTTCCCTTAAAGAAATAGGAATAAACATTCTTCTTTTTGAAGTGAATAAGAGCAACTCATCCATACAACAATTTACTATTATATCATCAAATCATAACTTGGGAAACAAACTTCAGAGGATGTCTCAGGCAGAATTTCACTTGAACTTTCTGAACAGAATGGAAGCCTACATGTCTTGAAAAATGCCTAAGAAAGAAAGATTTCCCACCTATTCTCAAGATGAGGAAATACTTCATTAAATATAGTCCAAGTCTACATAATTATTTGTTCACTGGAAATAGAAATATATAATACTTCAAATTACTCACTCTTCTTGTCTCCAAGCCTAATAGCCCAGTCTCTTGAGATCTTTCCATATATCAAAATAATTAATCATTTCCATTGTTCTACATTCTCTAGCACTTACAAATTCAGCAAAGCAATTTTAAAAGGCAGATATAGAAGTTTCTTTTTTTAATTTGAATTTTATTTTATTTATTTTTATACAGCAGGTTCTTATTAGTTATCTATTTTATACATATTAGTGTATATATGTCAAACTCAATATCCCAGTTCATCCCACCACCACCACCCTTCCACCCCGCTTTCCCCCCTTGGTGTCCATATGTTTGTCCTCTACATCTGTGTCTCTATTTCTGCCTTGCAAACTGGTTCATCTGTACCATTTTTCTAGATTCCAAATACATGCATTAATATATGATATTTGTTTTTCTCTTTCTGACCTACTTCACTCTGTATGAAACTTAAAAGCTTTTGCACAGCAAAGGAAACTATAAACAAGATGAAAAGAAAACCTGCAGAATGGAAGAAAATATTTGCAAATGAATCAATGGACAAAGGATTAATCTCCAAAATATATAAACAGCCCATGCAGCTCAATATTAAAAGAAACAAACAACCCAATCCAAAAATGGGCAGAAGACCTAAATAGACATTTCTCCAAAGAAGACATACAGATGGCCAGGAAGCACATGAAAAGCTGCTCAACATCACTAATTATTAGAGAAATGCAAATCAAAACTACAATGAGGTATCACCTCACACCAGTTAGAATGGGCATTATCAGAAAATCTACAAACAACAAATGCTGGAGAGGGTGTGGAGAAAAGGGAACACTCTAGCACTGCTGGTAGGAATGTAAATTGATACAGCCACTATGGAGAACAGTATGGAGGTTCCTTAAAAAAACTAAAAATAGAATTACCATAAGACCCAGCCATCCCACTACTGGGCATATACCCAGAGAAAACCATAATTCAAAAAGACACATGCACCCCAATGTTCACTGCAGCACTATTTACAATAGCCAGGTCATGGAAGCAACCTAAATGCCCATCAGCAGATGAATAGATACAGATGTGGTACATATATACAATGGAATATTACTCAGCCATAAAAAGGTCATTTGTAGAGATGTGGACGGACCTAGAGATTATCATACAGAGTGAAGTACAGCAGTTTCTTAAGTATCAGAAACAACTTCATACAGAACATTTAAACAAAGGTATCCCAAATTCTATAATACAACTTGTTCAAAAGTCTAGTTTTCTTAGAAGAAATCCTTTGTACAGAATTTGATCAATTTTATATTATGAGGAGTTACCCAATAGAGTAGCACTAGTGAATAACAACCATAGACTAAGCCACAGCAAACACTGTAAACATCAATTAGATGATGTTTCCCAAATACTGTAAAGATGGAAAATGCTGTAATCTTCATGATACTCTTACTTAAATGAATTTATCATTTACCTTTACACTTCAGGTATAAAGTTTTACGATCTGCTTACCTGTTTGTAAGTGCCACTTGGTATAATCGAAAATCTTGCATTCTTCCAACAAATTGCTCTAAACCTGCAAAATACATATATGTATATAATATGAGAAGTCTACCAAGCAATGGTTGACAAATGTTCAAGTGAAATTCTTTTAAAGCTATGAAACTTTTTTATTACATTAGTTTCAGGTGTACAGCATTATAATTCACCATCTGTATACAGTACAAAGTGGTCACAACCACAGGTCTAATTACCATCCATCACCATATGAGTTGACACACTTCATCAGTTTCACCCACTCCTAACCACCTTCCCCTCTGGTAACCACTAAACTGTTCTCTGCATTGATGGGTTTGTTTGTTTTTATTTGTGCATTTGTTTTGGTTTTTTTAGATTCCACATATGAGTGAAATTATACAGTATTTGTCTTTCTCCTTCTGACTTATTTCACTTAGCACAATACCTTCAAGGCTCATCCTTGTTGCCACAAGGATGGATTTCATTCTTTTTTATGGCTGAGTAGTATTCCATTATATATATACGTGCATATATATATATATAGTGTGTGTGTATATATATATATACATAGGCATCTCTTGAATATGTAGACTAATAAAAAGAATGTCACACACACACACCACACATCTTATTTATCCATTCATCAATTGATGGAAACAGGTACACAGGTAGTTTCCATATCTTGGTTATCGGAAATAATGTTACAGAGAACATAGGGGCACACACATCTTTTCAAATTAATGTTTTCATTATCTTCAAATAATACTTAGAAGTGGAATAGCTGGGTCATATGGTAGTTCTAGTCTTAATTTTTTGAGGAATTTCCATACTGATTTCCATAGTGGTTGCACCAATTTACAATCTCACCAACTCAGAAAAAGGTTCCCTTTTCTCCACCTCCTCTCCACAGTTGTTATTTCTTATCATTTTGATAACAGCCATTCTAACATGTATGAGGTGATATCTCATTACAGTTTTGTTTTGCATTTCCCTAATAATTAGTGATGTTGAACATCATTTCATGTGTGCCTGTTCGCCATCTGTATGTCTTTGGGAAAATGTCTATTCATATCCACTACCTACTTTTTAATTGGGTTGTTCATTCTTTTGTTGTTGTATGAGTTCTTTATATATTTTGGATATTAACCCCTTATCAGATATATCATTTGCAAATATCTTCTCCCATTCAGTAGGCTGCCTTTTCGTTTTGATGATGGTTTCCTTCACTGTGCATAAGCTTTTTAATTTGATGTAGCCCAATTTGTTTATTTTTGCTTTTGTTTCCCTTGACTTTGGAGTCAGATCCACAAAAACATTGCTAAATCGGATGTCAGCGAGGTTACTGCTTATGTTTTTTCTAGGAATATTATGGTGTCTTTAATCCATTTTGAGTTAATTTTGTGTATGGCATAAGATAGTCATCTAGTTTCATCATTTTACATGTCCAATTCTCCCAACTGGAAAGAGACTATCCTTTCTCTTGTATGTTCTTTCTCCTTTGTTGGAGATTAATTGTCCACATACATGTGGATTTATTCTTGTGCTCTCAGTTCTGTCCCACTGATCTGTGTATTTGTTTTTGTGCCAACACCATACAGTTTTGATTAATAGAGCTTTGTAGTAGAGTTTGAAATCACGGAGAATGGTACTTCCAGCTTTGTTCTTCTTTCTGAAGATTATTTTGGCAATTCAGGATCTCTGCGGTTTCCTACAACTTTTAGAATTATTTGGCCTAGTTCTATAAAATATGCCCTTGGAGTTTTGAAAGGAATTGCATTGAACTTATAGGTTGTTTTGGATAATATGGACATTTTAGGATTATCAGTTCTTCCAATCTATGAATAAGAAATATCTTTCCATTTATTTGTGTCTTCATTTTCATTCAGCAGTGTCCTATAGTTTTTAGTGTACAGGTCTTTCACCTCCTTGGTTAAATTTATTCCTGTTAAAAAAATTGTTTGTTTGTTTATTTATGGCTGCATTGGGTCTTCATTGCTGTGCACGGGCTTTCTTTAATTGTGGTGAGCGGGGGCTACTCTTCATTGTGGTGCATAGGCTTTTCATTGCAGTGGCTTCTCTTGTTGCAGAGCACGGGCTCCAGGTGTGTGGGCTTCAGTAGTTGTGGTACATGGGCTCAGTAGTTGTGGCGCATGGGCCCAGTTGCTCCGCACCATGTGGGATCTTCCTGGACCAGGGATCGAACCCATGGCCCCTGCATGGGCAGGTGGATTCTTATCCACTGCACCAAGAAGGAAGTCCCTATTCCTTTTTTCAATGCAACTGTAAATATGATTGTTTTCTTAATTTCTCTTTCTCATGGTTCATTATTTGTGCATAGAAATGCAACAGATTTTTGTATATTGATTTTATATCTTGCAAATTACCTTACTTATTAGTTCTAACAGGTTTTGGGGGGAGTCTTTAGGGTTTTCTATATTATGTCATTTGCAATAGGAACAGCTTTCCTTCTTTCTTTCTGATTTGGATTCCTTTTGTTTCTTATTTCTTGCTAATTGCTGTGGATAGGAATTCCAATACAATGTTGAATAGAAGTGGTGAGAGGGCATCCCTGTCTTATTCCTGATCTTACAGGAAAAGCCTTCATATTTTTCACCATTGTTAGCTGTGGGTTTGTCATACATGGCCTTTATTATGCTGAGCTACACTCCCTGTATACCCACTTTGCTGAGAGTTTTTGTCATAAATTAATGTTGAATTTTGTCAAATGCTTTTTCTACATCTATTGAGATGATCATATGACTTTTATCCTTCATTTTGCTGATGTGATTTATTACCTCAATTGATTTGTGGATATTGAACCATCCTTACATCCTTGGAATAAATCCCACTTGATCATGGTGTATGATCCTTTTAATGTCTTGTTGGATTCAGTTTGCTAATATTTTGTTCAGGATTTTTGCCTCCATGTTCATCAAAGAAGAGTTTGAGAAGACTAGGTATTAAATCTTCTTTGAATGCTTTGTAGAATTCACCAGTGAGGTCATTTGGTCCTGGGCTTTTTTGCTGACCTTTTTTTTACTGTTTCAATCTCCTTACTAGTAATTGGTCTATAGTTTAGAAAACTTTTATGTTTATATCACAGTCCTTTCAAATTCTTACAGACCAATATATACTTTGCTAATTACAAGTGAATAACAATAATAATCATAGTTATCTTGATATACATTATAGGACTTAAGTCAGTTAATATTTTGGCCAGCCTATTTACTGACCCAACTTATGATCTCTATCCAGAATATCTTCCCCAAATCAAATTTCTCTGTAGTTTATAAACCTATAAATCGATCATCTCATCAGCCCTAAATGTGATGATTGTCATCTGTTTCGCATCCTGATTTTCAGAGCATTCACGTTACCAAGAACAAGACTCCCCACTTTTCCATTCCACCTGTTCTATCCCCAAGCTCCAGGGCATCAGCTTGGGTCTTCTCCAAACTAAGATTAATGCCTCATCTACAAAATCTCCAGTAAGTGAGGATAAATTGAAAACCTCCTATTCATGAATTCTGAGTTATTCATATGTATCAGTGGCATCCTAGCTCAGTCTCAAAATTCCATCACCTCATGAGAATTTTTCTAAGACAAGTCAGGTTCAGAGCCCAATCTGCTTTGAATTAGGTGACCTTTCAAGGTGTGTATATATCAACTTTAAAACACACATTATTTTATTAATTCACCAAATATTTATTTAGGATGTACTAACAGATAAGCCCAGGGAGAGTAGGAATAGAAAAATGCAAGAAAGTTAAGGTATTTTTTGTTTTTAATAATGAGAAAAACAATGAAAATGGTAAAATTCTAGCTAGAGTTTAAATCATGGGGACACAACAATGATATGCTCTAAAGTACAATGCTAATTCAGTAACTTGTGTTTTTTAAATTAAACCTGGAGCAATGGCCAATCACCAGATGACTATTTCCTTAAATGTGTTTTTTTAACAATTCTATTTTTTAATTTTATCTTAATAATAGAATTTTAAGGGATGTCTGATCTATCTTTGCTGCAGTTTTCTGGTGGTGCTTCGGAGGAACCTGGGGCAGAGTGAGGTTATGGCAGATGAATAAAAGACGTAGAGTAGAATTAGCACACCAAATAGTCTGAGACGCTGATCTCAGAAGCAGCAGGAGATGTGAGCAAAGAAAGATGGGACTCAGGGGCATAAAAAGAGTAAGTGTCTATGTGTGAGTTTGTGTGAGTGTGTATTTTATCTTTCTTCTTATATTAAAGGCTGTAGTTAAGAAAATAACAATATTTCATATATGAATATTTCTTCATGAATCTAAAGGTTTCCAATTGATACATTCTAAGAAAAAGTATATCTGTAGGCCCCCTCTCCACTTCTCTGCCTCTGTTTTCCACACACCTCACAACCCAAAGCCCAAAGAAAACAATGCTCGATGCAGCCTAATGCTCTGACATTCCTGTTAGGAAAGTTCCTCTACCCTTTGTCTAGAAATAGGCAATTGAGGCAAGTGCAAACTAATTATTACTTAAAGCAGTGTTATGAAGAAATAACAACAATAAACAAACCAAAAAAACCCACTCTATTAAAATGTCATAGAATCTTTAGATTTCCAATACAAATTGCTTTAAAATTTATAATTAGTGAAAAGAAGAAAGAAAACATTATGCACAGTTCATTTGACAAACTGGCCATCCAGGAAATTTGGTAAATTGCCCTGGATCAAAGAGCTGAAGCTAAGCAAGGTAGGAAATGATATAATGAAGGATACACCTTTCTTGGACATAGAGGAAAGACAGGAAGAACAGGTGTGAATACATTTAAGTCATTGTGGTTTTGTTTGAAGAGTAGGGAAGACAAACAGGAAAATCACTCCTCATGGTATGAATTTTCTTTCTGAGGAAGAGGTAATGTCTGCCTGGAATGAAGGAAGTTGGATCTGTCCCCTATTTATTTCTTCACCTTCACCTACCCCACTCACACCCAACACTTCTCCTCCAGCATCCTTCATATGCCATATGGTGCAGGTCTACAGGCTACCTGTAGTACTCCACAAGGACCAAGGTCTCTCAGCCCTGAGGTTTTGCACATGATTTTGCCTCTACTTCCAACGTTTCCGCTCTATCCCAGCCCTTAATCAGCTTTGAAATATTTCCTTTGGGAAACTTTCTGTGGCCCAGCAGGATCCTATATGCTCCTGTGGCACTCTGCACTTCTGATTCTGTTCTACAAATGCCTATTTACTTCTCTACCATGCTTATGAAATGTAAAAGTCTTCCCTAGAAAGACACACAAAGTAATAATTGGTCTTATCTGCTGTTCTATCCCTAGCTCAT
This sequence comes from Delphinapterus leucas, assembly GCF_059928025.1. Taxonomy (NCBI): domain Eukaryota; kingdom Metazoa; phylum Chordata; class Mammalia; order Artiodactyla; family Monodontidae; genus Delphinapterus; species Delphinapterus leucas. The sequence continues at coordinate 20,852,815 of NC_143129.1, forward strand.
AGCCAAGTTTCCTGCCAAAGGGTAAAACTGTTCAAAAATTATTTACTAATGAAGGAGGGAAGCAAGGAGGAATAGCGGTATTTATACCTGTAATAAAGATGTATAATGAACGCTATACAAAATGAGTGAGAAGGTTGACCAGGGGAAAATACACGGATCCTCAAGAAGTATTTTGAGGGTCATCTGAAGTCAGAGACTGTAACTTTGCAATGGCACGAATCTGAAAGCTAAGTGATTTCCCCAAACATGCTGACAACTCAAGAGAAATATCAAATGATTAGAGGTAGCCAGGGTTGAGGGTTTTCAGGTACAGTACATCACACAAGGGGAACAGGAAGGTAAGATTCCAGTAATATAGAAGAAATAATGCACCACAGTACTTAAGAGAACAGGAAAGTGAAACAGGGTGAGAGGTAATAGACCAGAAAAAAGAGAGGAGTCAAGGTAGTGGGCCTCGGATTAAGTAAAAGAAGAGTGCAGTAGAAGTGAGGCAGCAGGCTATTTGAAACAATCATAGTATTCACTTCAGTGCTGCCTGGGGACACAATAGAGATAAACACTGGTGCTGCTTTTGGCAGCACTGACTAATGAAGCAACAGGAAGTTTCCCATCATACTTGAAGCATGCTATGCCATCAAGAAACACCCCTCAAATAAAAAAAATATGGTTATGGGTTGAATGGTGCCCTTCCCAAATTACATGCTGAAGTCTTATCCCCCAGTACCTATGAACATGACCTTCTTTGGAAACAGGGTCTTTGCAGATATCATTAAGGTGATGTCATTAGGGTGGGCCCTAATCTGACTAATGTCCTTATAAGAAGAGGAAAATACTAATAAAAACACATTCACACAGGGAGAAGGCCATGTGACAACAAAGGCAGGGATTAGAGTGACAGAGCTAAAGAACATGGAATACCAAGGATTGGCAGCCACCACCAGAAGTTAATTAAAGACAAAGAAGGATGCGCCCCTCGAGGTTTCAGAGAGAACATGGCCCTGTTAACACCTTGATTTTGGACTTACAGCCTCTAGAACTGTAAGACAATAAATTTCTATTGTTATAAGCCACCCAATTTGTGGTATTTTGTTATGGAGGCCCAGGAAACCAGTTTAGTCATCATTTCCTATGGTTGTTAACATAATGAGTTATCAAAGACAAAAAAATAGTGGCAACATGTATTCCACATTACCTAATTTATGTTCACAGCATATAAAAAAGTCTAAAATGTTATATATACAACCTCTAGGGAATATTTTATTCAAAGTACCCAGAAAATACAGACCACAATGAATAAGGGATAATGACTTCTGGTTTTGAAAGCCCTAATATAACTGAAGGCAAAACTGTTGAACACTGTGATTTTGTCAAAGCCTGAATCACGTTGTTGTTTTTTTTAATTAATTTTATTGGCGTATCGTTGCTTTACAATGTTGTGTTAGTTTCTGTTGTTCAGCAAAATGAATCATCCATATGTATACATATATCCCCTCTTTTTTGGATTTCCTTCCATTTAGGTCACCACAGAGCACTGAGTAGAGTTCCCTGTGCTATACAGTAGGTTCTCATGAGTTATCTAATTTATACTTAGTATCAATAGTGTATATATGTCAATCCCAATCTCCCAATTCCTCCCACTCCCTCCTTACACCCTTGGTATCCATACATTTGTTCTCTACGTCTGTGTCTCTTATTTCTGCTTTGCAAATATGATCATCTATACAATTTTTCTAGATTCCACGTATATGTGTTAACATACAATATTTTTCTCTTTCTGACTTACTTCACTCTGTATGAAAGTCTCTAGGTCCATCCATGTCTTGACAAATGACCCAATTTCATTCCTTTTTATGGCTGAGGAATATTCCATTGTATACATGTACCACATCTTTTTTTTTTTTTAACATCTTCATTGGATTATAATTGTTTTACAATGGTATGTTAGTTTCTCCTTTATAACAAAAAGTGAATCAGGTATACATATATATATAATCCCCATGTCTCCTACCTCTTGCGTCTCCCTCCCACCTTCCCTATCCCACCCCTCTAGGTGGTCACAAAGCACTGAGCTGATCTCCATGTGCTATGGAGCTGCTTCCCACTAGCTATCTATTTTACATTTGGCAGTATATATAAGTCCATGCCACTCTCTCACTTCGTCCCAGCTTACCCTTCCACCTCCCCATGTCCTCAAGTCCATTCTCTACATCTGCGTCTTTATTCCTATGCTGCCCCTAGATTCTTCAGAACCATTTTTTGTTTTTTTGTGTTTTTTTTTTAGATTCCATATATATGTGTTAGCATATGGTATTTGTTTTTCTCTTTCTGATTTACTTCACTCTGTATGACAGACTCTAGGTCCATCCACCTCACTACAAATAACTCAATTTCGTTGCTTTTTATGGCTGAATAATATTCCACTGTATATATGTGCCAATGTGCCACATCTTCTTCATCCATTCATTGGTTGATGGACACTTAGGTTGCTTCCATGTCCTGGCTATTGTAGATAGTGCCACAATGAACATTGTGGTATATGACTCTTCTTGAATTATGGTGTTCTCAGGGTATATGCCCAGCAGTGGAATTGCTGGGTCGTATGGTAGTTTTTTAAGGAACCTCCATACTGTTCTCCACAGTGGCTGTATCAATTTACATTCCCACCACGAGTGCAAGAGAGTGTCCTTTTCTCCACACCCTCTACAACATTTATTGTTTGTAGATTTTTTGATGATGGCCATTCTGACTGGTGTGAGGTGATACCTCGTTGTAGTTTTGATTTGCATTTCTCTAATGGTTAGCAATGTTGAGCATTCTTTCATGTGTTTGTTGGCTATCTGTACCTTGTTTGGAGAAATGTCTATTTAGGTCTTCTGCCCATTTTTGGATTGGGTTGTTTGTTTTTTTGATATTGAGCTACATGAGCCGCTTGTAAATTTTAGAGATTAATCCTTTGTCAGTTGCTTCATTTGCACATATTTTCTTCCATTCTGAGGGTTGTCTTTTCTTCTTGTTTATGTTTTCCTTTGCTGTGCAAAAGCTTTTAAGTTTCATTATGTCTCATTTGTTTATTTTTATTTTTATTTCCATTACTCTAGGAGGTGGGTCAAAAAGGATCTTGCTGTGATTTATGTCATAGAGTGTTCTGCCTATGTTTTCCTCTAAGAGTTTGATAGTGTCTGGCCTTACATTTAGGTTTTTAATCCATTTTGAGTTTATTTTTGTGTATGGTGTTAGGGAGTGTTCATTCTTTTACATGTAGCTGTCCAGTTTTCCCAACACCACTTATTGAAGAGGTCTTTTTTCCATGGTATATTCTTGCCTCCTTTATCAAAAATAAGGTGACCATATGTGCGTGGCTTTATCTCTGGGCTTTCTATCCTGTTCCATTGATCTATATTTCTGTTTTTGTGCCAGTACCATACTGTCTTGATTACTCTAGCTTTGTAGTATAGTCTGAAGTCAGGGAGCCTGATTCTTCCAACTCCGTTTTTCTTTCTCCAGATTGCTTTGGCTATTCAGAGTCTTTTGTGTTTCCATACAAACTGTGAAATTTTTTGTTCTAGTTCTGTGGAAAATGCCATTGGTAGTTTGATAGGGATTGCACTGAATCTTTAGATTGCTTTGGGTAGTTTAGTCATTTTCCCAGTGTTGATTCTTCCAATCCAAGAACATGGTATATCTCTCCATCTGTTTGTGTCATCTTTAATTTCTTTCATCGGTGTCTTATAGTTTTCTGCACACAGGTCTTTTGTCTCCTTAGGGAGGCTTAATCCTAGGTATTTGAGTCTTTTTGGTGCAATGGTAAATGGGAGTGTTTCCTTAATTTCTTTCTGATTTTTCATCATTAGTGTATAGGAATGCAAGAGATTCCTGTGCATTAATTTTGTATCCTGCTACTTTACCAAATTCATTGATTAGCTCTAGTAGTTTTCTGGTAGAGTCTTTAGAATTCTCTATGTATAGTATCATGTCATCTGCCAACAGTGACAGCTTTACTTCTTCTTTTCCAATTTGGATTCCTTTTATTTCTTTTTCTTCTCTGATTGCTGTGGCTAAAACTTCCAAAACTATGTTGAATAACAGTGGTTAGAGTGGGCAGGCTTGCCTTGTTCCTGATCTTAGTGGAAATGCTTTCAGTTGTTCACCATTGAGAATGATGTTGGCTGTGGGTTTGTCATATATGGCCTTTTTTATGTTGAGGTAAGTTCCCTCTATGTCTACTTTCTGGAGGGTTTTTATCATAAATGGGTGTTGAATTTTGTCAAAAGCTTTTTCTGCATCTATTGAGATGATCATATGGTTTTTCTCCTTCAATTTGTTAATATGGTGTATCACATTGATTGATTTGCATATATTGAAGAATCCTTGCAATCCTGGGATAAACACCACTTGATCGTGGTGTATGATCGTTTTAATGTGTTGTTGGATTCTGTTTGCTAGTATTTTGTTGAGGATTTTTGCATCTATGTTCAGCAGTGATATTGGTCTGTAGTTTTCTTTCTTTGTGACATCTTTGTCTGGTTTTGGTATCAGGGTGATCGTGGTCTCATAGAATGAGTTTGGGAGTGTTCCTCCCTCTGCAATTTTTTGGAAGAGTTTGACAAGGATAGGTCTCAGCTCTTCTCTAAATGTTTGATAGAATTCACCTGTGAAGCCACCTGGTCCTGGCCTTTTGTTTGTTGGATGATTTTTAATCACACTCTCAATTTCAGTGCTTGTGATTGGTCTGTTTATATTTTCTATTTCTTCCTGGTTCAGTCTCAGAAGGTTGTGCTTTTCTAAGAATTTGTCCATTTCTTCTAGTTTGTCCATTTTATTGGCATATAGTTGCTTGTAGTAATCTCTCACGATCCTTTGTATTTCTGCAGTGTCATATGTTACTTCTCCTTTTTCATTTCTAATTCTATTGATTTGAGTCTTCTCCCTTTTTTTCTTGATGAGTCTGGCTAATGGTTTATGAATTTTATCTTCTCAAAGAACCAGCTTTTAGTTTTATTGATCTTTCCTATCATTTCCTTCATTTCTTTTTCATTTATTTCTGATCTGATCTTTATGCTTTCCTTCTGCAAACTTTGGGTTTTATTTTGTTCTTCTTTCACTAATTGCTTTAGGTGTAAAGTTAGGTGGTTTATTTGAGATGGTTTTTGTTTCCTGAGGTAGGCTTGTATTGCTATAAACTTCCCTTTTAGAACAGCTTTTGCTGCATTCCGTAGATTTTGGGTCATCATGTTTTCATTGTCATTTGTTTCTAGGCATTTTTTGACTTCCTCTTTGATTTCTTCAGTGATCTCTTGGTTATTAAGTAATGTATTGTTTAGTCTCCATTATTTGTATTTCTTACAGATTTTTTCCTGTAATTGATATCTAGTCTCATAGCATACCACATCTTCTTTATCCATTCTTCTGTTGATGGACATTTAGGTTGCTTCCATGTCCTAGCTATTGTAAATAGTGTTGCAATGAACACTGGGGTGCATGTGTCTTTTTGAATTGTGGTATTCTCTGGGTATATGCCCAGTAATGGGATTGCTGGGTCATTTGGTAATTCTACTTTTAGTTTTCTAAGGAACCTCCATACTGTTCTCCAAAGTGGCTGTGTCAATTTACATTCCCATCAACAGTGCATGAAGCTTCCCTTTTCTCCACACCCTCTCCAGCATTTATTGTTTGAAGATTTTTTGATGATGGCCATTCTGACTGGTGTGAGGTTATACCGCATAGTAGTTTTGATTTTCCAATCTATGACAAAGGAGGTAAGAATATACAATGGAGAAAAGACAGCCTCTTCAGTAAGTGGTGCTGGGAAAACTGGACAGCTACGTGTAAAAGAATGAAATTAGAACCCTCCCTAATGCCACACACAAAAATAAACCCAAAATGGATTAAAGACCTAAATGTAAGTCCGGACACTACAAAACTCTTAGAGGAAAACATAGGCACAACACTCTTTGACATAAATCACCTCAAAATCTTTTTTGATCTACCTCCTAGAGTAATGAGAATAAAAACAAAAATAAACAAATGGGACCTAATTAAACTTAAAAGCTTTTGTACAGGAAAGGTAACCATCAACAGATGAAAAGAGAACCCTCAGAATGGGAGAAAATATTTACAAATGAAGCAACTGACAAAGAATTAATCTCCAAAATATACAAACAGTTCATGCAGCTCAATATCAAAAAAACAAACAACCCAATCAAAAAATGGGCAGAAGATCTAAACAGACGTTTCTCTAAAGAAGACATACACACGGCCAACAAACACATGAAAAGATGCTCAACCTCACTAATTCTCAGAGAAATGCAAATCAAAGCAGAATCATGGCTTTAAATTATCAGGTTGGATTAATTCTTTTATGCATTCATTGACTCAACAAATGTTTACTGGGAACCGTTTACATGCCAGGAACTTTCATGGGTTTCAGGAATATATCAGTTAACAAAACAGGCACAAAAGAAACTCAAACAAACTAACAAACAAACAAAAGAAGCCTGCTTTTATGGAGCTTGCATTCAGGCAACTAGATTAATATAACAAGTAATTTATGTAGTATATTAAAACAAGATAAATGCTATGAAAAATGGGAAAAAATAAGAGCAGCTTGGAGAGCATGGCTGGACTTTAATTTGGATAGTATGTTAAAGAGAGGTCTCATTGAGAACACGGTATGACAGTGGAAAGGGAACAATCGTATATATAAATCGGGGCAAAATATTCCAGACAGCAGTCATTGAGTGCACAGACCTAAGGCAGTATGCTTGGCATATGAGAAGAACTGCAAGAAGCCAGCAACCTGGGGCAGAATAAGAGAAGTGAGGCTATTGGAAGATTAGGTCAGACAAGTAACTGGCTGCCAGGGGTAGGGCGGTGGGGGTGGGGGGGGGGAATTGGGTTCAAATTGTGAAAAGCCCTGTAGCCTATTGTAAGGACTTCAGTTTTTATTGTATATGAAAGAGGAAGTCACTGGAGAGTTCAGAGTAGAGAGTGACATGAACTCTAGTTTATTCCAAAGTGTTAAAAGTAGAATATAGGGGGCTTCCCTGGTGGCGCAGTGGTTAAGAATCCGCCTTCCAATGCAGGGAACACCGGTTTGAGCCCTGGTCCAGGAAGATCCCACATGCCACAGAGCAAATAAGCCTGTGTGCCACAACTACCGAGTCTGCTCTCTAGAGCCCGTGAGCCACAACTACTGAAGCCCATGTACCTAGAGCCTGTGCTCTGTAACAAGAGAAGCCACTGCAATGAGAAGCCCGCGCACCGCAACGAAGAGTAGCCCCCACTCGCAGCAAATAGAGAAAAGCCCTCGCGCAGCAATGAAGACCCAACACAGCCAAAAAAAAAGAAAAATCAGTAGCCCTGAGGAAATTATATATATATATAAAGTAGAATATAGGATGACAAGAGTAGAAGCAGTGAGACCAGTAAGGCTATTACAGTCATCCAAGAGAAAGACAATGGTAGTCAGAAGAGGGTATAGAAGTGGAGGTGTACATCTCAATACTGATAAATTTGAATTCTCTTCCTATATTTTAGTAATAGTTAAAGGGAAGCTTTGCTGCAGAGGGATTATGAAATCTATTTTATCACCTATAAAATAAAAGGCCTAGGCTTTATGACCTTTAAAAACCATTTTAGTTTCAAATTTTGGAATCTGAACATAAAACAATCACATCTTCTACCACAGAATTCATATTTGAAGGGAATTTTTAAAGTTAAAAAAGTTCTCTAAAGACCTAGAGTTAATGTGAATCATCCACTCCAAACAGGAGAATTATGATTTGACTTTGGGGGAGAATATCATAAAATATTTCAAGGACATAGTCTTAAGAGTGAATTTGACTCATTTTTTTGCTAGTTGCCAACTTTTTGGCAACAGATATTCAGTGGAATAAACGTTTCATAAAGAGATTCTTCTTTGAAAAATATTCATATGGTAAAGACAGGTCTAAATTATATAAATTGATCAAGTAAACAGATATGACTCATACCAGAAAGCCCTCACAGTTGTCTATTTAGAAAATATGTAATCACTGGTAAGAAGCAGTACAGCCAAATTATGATTGGTGGCACAGCAAAATTAGTTAAATAGGAAAACTCTGAGTAAATAACCTAATATATAAATCAAGATAAAACCAGTTTTGCTATAAGGCTAATTTTTTAAAACGTCACAACAATTGGAAAGGAAGAAATAAATTTGCCGCTATTCATGGGTAATATAATTGTCTCCTAGGAAATCCCAGTGAATTGACACAAAAGCTACTAGAAGTAATAAAGAAATTTAGCAATTTTATGAGATACAACTTGAATGTATAAAAATCAATTAAATTTCTATACACTAGTGATGAAACACTGGAAATGAAACTTTTTAAAGTAACATTTATATTAGCCCCAAAACATGAAATATCAGTTATAAATCTAATAAAGCATGGCAATGTCTGTTGATAAAAGTGCAAGATAATGATGAAATAAATTACAGGATGTCATCAGGAATGGCAGAGTAAGAACAACTGACTGCCATAAAAGCAATGATAACACTAGCAAAGAATGTCAAATCCAGTTTTCTAAAATGATGGAAATTGACCAAAGATTTGCAACAATCCAGGGAGTGTTTTTCCCCCCTATGGGTGAATAATAGTAAGAATAACATGTTTTGTGGCATTTTAACTTTCTCTATTCCCATCCTCCTCTATCTCTCAGCAGTTAACCTTGAAATTGGATATTCTACAATCACAGTGAAGAACAGCAGCCTAGCATCCACTGGAGGAATGAGAATGGGATTGGAGCTCTTTCAAAGCCCCAACCTCAGAAAACTGTCATTATTTAATCTGTCTAGCAGTACTCTAAAATTCCCACAAGTATGGCTTATACTGACTCAGAGTTTGCCCAGTGGAAATAGTCATTTCTTTAGGATGTTTGCTGAAAATAACCAGTGGCGACTGCTTAACACTACAGTTGCCTAAGGCAGCAATAACAGCTGGGGAAAACAACAAACAAAAAAAGGTAAAAGGAAAGCTGAGAAATGACATGTCCATAAGCAGCTTTGCAAAGCTCCAACATATTCCCAGAAATCTAGAAGGCCATGATCATGCAAAGGGATGTGTGTACACACAGGGACATGTGCATTCCCAAGAGACATCTGAGAAGAACCTAAACTCTCACCTCCTTTTGACCTTGTGGTTCTGCTCAAGCAGCAAATGGTGACTAAAGAAGAGTGCTCATCTGTCTGACTGAATGTTAAAGGTATGCTGCAACACACTAACAGAGCCCTCAAAAAAGGCTAAAAAAAGTTATTGGCTCTAGGAATTTATGAAATTCTCTGTTCCATTATTAGCTCAGCACTAAGCTAACTGGACAGAGATTTTAATGACCACATATGACAAAAATATATATTTTATGTAACTTGCTTAGGAAAGTCACTAAGCAAACGAACAGCAGCAAAAAAAAATCCTGAGGAGAAAAAGACTCTGATTTCTATATTTGCTACACTATATTATTTAAAATGTCCAGTTTTCAACAAAAAAATTATGACACATGCAAAGAAACAAGAAAGCATGGCTGATACACAGTTGGGGGGAAGTGGCCATAGAAACTGGGCCAATTAAAATCCCATACATTAAACTTACTAGATAAATACTTCAAATCAACTATTTAAATATGTTCAAAAAACTAAGGGAAACCATATCTAGAGAACTAAAGGAAAGTATGAGAATGATGCCTCAGCAAATAGAGAAGATGTGTAAAGAGACAGAAGTTATAAAACGAAGAATTCACTAAAGGAGCTCAACAACAGGTACAAATGGGTAGAAAAAAGAATCTTAAAAGTCAACTGAGATTATCTAGTCTGAAGAATAGAAAGAAAAAAATACAAAGAACTAAACAGAACCTCATGGACCTGTGGGATCCCCATCAAGTGTACAAACATAAGCCTAATAGTGATCCCAGAGAAGAGGTAAAGAAAGGAGCAGGAAGAATATTTAAAAGAAATAATCACTAAACCTCCTCAAATTTGATGAAAACCATAATCTACACATCCAAGAAACTCAATGAACTTCAAGAAGGATAAATTCAGAGATCTGTACCTAGGTATATCATAATCAAACTGCTTAAATAAAAAGAGAAAATTATGAAAGCAGTGAGAGAGAAATGATCCATCTCATACAATGAATCTTCAGTAAGATTAACAACAGATTTCTCATGAGAAACCATGGCGGATAGAAGGTAGTGAGATGACATATTTAAAGCACCGAAAGAAAAAAAGACTGTCAACAAAAATTCTCTTTCCTGTAAAACTATTCTTTAAAAATGCAGGACAAATTAAGACATTCCAAGGTAAACAAAAACTGAGAGAATTTATGACTTATAGACCTAATTTACAAGAAGTACTAAAGGAAGTCTTTAGGCTGAAAGAACAGTAGACAATAGTTCTAATGCCCGTAGAGAAATAAAGAGCACTTTTAAAAGTAACTACATAGTGGCTTCCCTGGTGGTGCAGTGGTTGAGAGTCTGCCTGCCAATGCAGGGGACACGAGTTCAAGCCCTGGTCCGGGGAGATCCCACATGCCGCGGAGCGGCTGGGCCCGTGAGTCATGGCTGCTGAGCCTGCGCGTCTGGAGCCTGTGCTCCACAATGGGAGGGGCCACAACAGTGAGAGGCCTGTGTACCGCAAAAATAAATAAATAAATAAAGTAACTACATAATAAATATAAAAGATTATATAAATATTTCATTTATGATTCTTTTTTTCCTGATTAAAAAGAGAATTGAATAAAGCAATAATTATAAATCTGTGTTGATGGGCATCTAATAACACAATCTGAATGACAATAACAAGGGGGAGGAAAACAAACAAAATATAGGCACAGAGTTTTTGTATACTATTGAAATTAAGTTGGTATTAATTCAAACTAGGTTATTATAAGTTAAGATGTAATTGTGATAACCTGAGAACCTACTAATAAAATAAAAAAAATATAGTAAAAGAAATGGCAAGGGGATTAAAATGGTAAACTCAAAAACATTTATTTAACACAAAAGAAAAGAGTAATGGATAAATAGAGGAACAAAAAAGACATAAGACAGAAAACAAACAGCAAAGTGACATTACAAAGGTAACTATCTTATCAGTAATTGCATGAAATGTAAATGGTTTAAATACCCCAATAAATAAATGAGATATTGGAAGAATGGAAAAACAAACCACAAATATGATTCAACTATATATTTTCTATAAGAGACAAGCTCAAAGAAACAGTTTGAAAGCTAAAAAATAGCAAAAAAAAAAAACAACATATAAATCACATAAACTATAACCAAACACATTCCCAATAACCAACAGGTCAAAGAGGAAATTACAAGAAAACCAGGAAATCCTTGAGACAAATAAAAATGAATATAAAACGTATCACACTTCATGAGTTTCAGGTAAAACACTGCTTAAAGGGAAATGTATAGCTATAATCATCTATATTAAAGAAGAAAGTTATCAAATCAATAGCCTAATCTTCTACCTTAAGAAACTAGAAAGAAGAAAGGAAACACAATCTAAAGCAATCCAAAAGAAGGAAGTTATAAAGATTAGACACAAATGAAATAAAGGGAAAACAAGCAAAATCAAAAATTGGTTTTTTGAAAAGGTCAACATATTTGACAAATCTTCAGCTAGACGGACAAAGAAAAAAGAAGAGAAGACTCAACTTATTAATATCAGGAATGAAAGAGGGGACATTACAACTGACCTTACAGACATAAAAAGATTATAAGAGAATCCCATGAACAATTTATGCTAAAATTAGATAATCCAGATCACACAGACCAATTTCTAGAAAGATGCAAATTACTGAAACTGACTCAAGAAGAAATAGACATCATCACCAAAAAACTACCAGAGCTCATCAATGAATTCAGTAAAGATGCAGGTTACAAAATTAATATACAGAAATCTGTTGCATTTCTATACACTAACAATGTTAAAATGACCATACTACCCAAACAATGTACAGATTCAATGCAATCCCTGTCAAAATACCAGTGGCATTTTTCACAGAAATAGAACAAATAATTCTAAAATTTGTATGGAAACACAAAAGACCTTGAATAGCTAAAACATTCTTGAGAAAGACCCAGAGGTGTCATGCTCCCTGATTGCAAACTACACTGCAAAGCTACAGTAACCAAAACAGTATAATACTGGCACAAAAACAGACACATAGATCAATGGAACAGCATAGAAAGCCCAGTGAAAATGGACTTATATGGGCAATTACTCTATGAAAAAGGAGGAGGCAATAATATAGAATGGGAAAAAGACAGTCTCTTTGACAAACGGTGCTGGGAAAACTGGACAGCTAGATGCAGAAGAATCAAAGTGGACTACTGTCACATTACACACAAAAATAAATTCAAAATGGATTAAAGATTTAAATGTAAGACCTAAGACCATAAAACTTCTAGAAGAAAACATAGGTATTTGCTCTTTGACATTGGTCTTCATAATATGTTTTTGGATATGTCTCCTTGGGTAGGGGAAACAAAAGCAAAAATAAACAGGACTATATCAAACTAAAAAGTCTTTCACAGAGCAGGAAACTATCAGTAAAACGAAAAGGCCACCTAGTGAATGGGAGAAGGTATTTGCAAATTATATATCTGATAAGTGGTTAATATCAAAAATATATAAAGAACTCATACAATTCAACAACAGAAGAACAAACAACCTGACTGAAAAATGGGCAGAGAATCAAAATAAACATTTTTCCAAGGAAGATACACATACACAGATGGCCAACAGGCAGATGAAAAGATGCTCAACATCACTAATCATCAGGGAAATGCAAATCAAAACCACAATGAGATATTACCTCACACCTGTCATAAAAACTATTATCAAAAAGGCAACAAATAACAAGTGTTCGCAAGGATGTGGAGAAAAGGAGAACCCATGTGCACTGTTGGTGGGAATGTAAATTGGTGCAGCCACTATGGAAAACAGTATGGAGATTTCTCAAAGGATTAAAAATAGAACTACCATATGATCTAGCAATACCACTCCTCAGTATTTATCCAAAGAAGCATAAACACCAATTAGAAAAGATGTATGCATGTCTATATTCATTGTAGCATTATTTACAATAGCCAAGATATGGAAGCAACCAAAGTGTGCATCAATAGATGAATGGATAAAGAATATGTTGTGTACATACACACACACACACACACACAAATAAAATCCTGTCATTTGCAACGACATGGATGGACTTAGAGGGTATTATGCTTAGTGAAATAAGTCAGACAGAGAAAGGCTAATAATGTATGATTTCACGTAAATGTGAAATCTAAAGAAACAAAACAAGTGAACAAACATAATAAAACATAAACAGAGTTATAGATACAGATAACAAATAGGGGTTTGCCAGTGGTGGGAGGGGGAAGGAGAAGGAAAGAAATAAGTGCGGAAGATTAAGAGGTACAAAATTCCAGTTGCAAAATAAATGAGTCACAGGTATGAAATGTACAGTGTGGGGAATATAGTTAATAACTATGTAATATCTTTGCATGGTGACATATGGTAACTGATTTATTGTAGTGATCAGTTTGAAATACACAGAAATTTTGAATTAATTTGCTGTGTAACAGGAACTAACATAGTGCTATAGGTCTATTATACTTTAAAAAAAATAACAAACAAACTTACAGAAAAAGAGATCATATTTGTGGTTACCAGAGGTGGAGATGGGGTGGAGGGAGCGGAAAGTGGATGCAGACAGTCGAAAAGTATGAACTTCCAGTTATAAGATAAATAAGTACTAGTGATGTAATGTACAACATTATAAATATAATTAACACTGCTGTATGCCATATAAAAAAGCTGTTAAGAGAGTAAATCTCAAGAGTTCTCATCAGAAGAAAAAACTTTTTTTCTATTTCTTTACTTTTATACCTGTATGACATGATGGATGTTCACTAAAATTATTGTGATAATCACTTCATGATGTACGTAAATCAAATCATTATGTTGTGTACCTTAAACTTATACAGTGCTGTACGTCTATTATATTTCAATAAAACTGGAAGAAGAAACAATAAAAACAAAGAAAATTGATAGTGAATGAAAAAAGAAGAAACAGACATTCTGGATAGAGTGATAATAAAAAAGATTAATTTAGTAAAAAAAATTTTTCCACAAAGAAAATCCAGGATCAATGTCTTCACTGAATTCTTATAAACGTTTAAGAGAGGAACACTGTCAATCCTTCACAAACTCTTCCAAAAAACGGAAAAAGTAGAAACACTTCCCAAATAATTCTATGAAGTTATCTTACCCTGATACCAAAACCAATAAAGACATTACAAGTAAAGAAAGTTACAGATCAAAAAAATCTTCATAAAATACTAGTAAACCAAATTTAACATCATAAATAAAGGATTATACACCACAAGCAACTGGGATTTATCCTAAAGATTCAAGGTGGGTTCAACGTGTGAAAACCAAGTAATGAACAATATGATAGAATAAAGGACAAAAACAAATGATCATATCCATAGGTGCAGAAAAAGCATTTGTCAAATTCCAACATTCTTTCACTATAAAAACAAAAAACATTGAAAAAATAGAAATTCCTCACCTGAGAAAGGGAATTTATAAAAATCAACAGCTAACATCACACCTGAAGGCAAAACACTACTCTCCCCCTATGATCAGGAACAAGACACCAACATCCACATTTACCACTTCTAGTAAATACTGTTCTGGAGGTATTAGCCTCCAGGGCAATTAAGCAAGAAAAAGAAAAGGCTTCCAGATTAGAAAGGAAGAAGTAAAACAAATGTGTACAAGAAGAAACATACAATATGTTAACTGTGAAACTTCCTAAATTATAAAAAAAAAATTCTTAACATGGGAACTAACACATAATATATACTTTTATTCATAAAATGGAATATTAACAGGGCAACTAAAATGAATGAACCAGCTCTCAAAATTTTAAATTCTCAGAAACTATTTTTATGAAAAAGCCAAGGTGGAAATACACTATAAAGCCACTTATGTAAATTTTAACATGAAGACAATAGCATGTATATTATTTAAGTATACTTATAAGCATATTAGGTTGAAATAGTTAATATCTGACAATTTTTAGTCTGTAAGAATGGCAATTTTATATGGTTCAACCTTATAATAAAGGTATAAAAAAGACATGAGAATGATAATTGTAAATACAGAATAGGAGGGGGGATCTTCAAGAATCTTTAAAAATTGTTTAAGTACATTTTGATATTTCAAGGTCATAAATCTCCATTACCTGGAAAAAACCACTGATGTAAGGAAAAATTTCTAAATTATTTTAGAAAGTTAGATGTTACTAAAAATGCTCAAGTCAAATAAAAGGAAATAGCAACAAGTTATTAAGACTAGATCTGTCCTTGTGAACGAAAAGAATTTTAGAATTGGAACTAGAAGTATAGTGATTGGCATAGTTGCTTTTAAATAGAGGTACCCACCTACAGGCTAAAAGAATTAAAGATAATTACTGTAAATTTTTGGAAAAAATATCTGGTATAATATCAAACTGAGAATCTTCATTTTTTTATAAATTATTTTTTATTGTTTTATTTTTTTAACCTCTTTATTGGAGTATAATTGCTTTACAATGTTTTGTTAGTTTCTGCTGTATAATGAAGTGAATCAGCTATATGTATACATATGTCCTCATATCCCCTCCCTCTGTGCCTCCCTCCCACCCTCCCTATCCCACCCCTCTAGGTGGTCACAAAGCACCAAGCTGATCTCCCTGTGCTATGCAGCTGCTTCCCCCTAGCTATCTATTTAAAATTTGGTAGAGAATCTTCATTTTTGAAAATAACAAAGCTTAAAGACTGAGCATTTTGACAATACCATTAATAGACTGATATAGGTAAGAAACAAACTGCCAATGCAGTAGAACAGAAAACAAATCTGTGTCCATTCCACAAAGACTTAGATAATGGCTTTTCCTCATTTCTATCAAAAGTTCAAATTGAAATTAAAATTATGCATGATGGGGTTAGGTTAATTATCTGATCTCTAGTCAGTGTGACACAAAAGAAAACATTTCACTCTGAAACAAATTACAAAAACAAATCATAAAATTCTAGAACTTCAAACTATGATGGCTCTAGAATGGAGAGTCAAAGGAGCTTGTTCATTTATTTTTTAATGCTCACAACGGTAAGGATTTTACGCCAGAAAATTTAGAATGTTTTTTCTGTTTTTGTCATTGTTAATGTTGCTTTTAGGTATCAATAGCAAAAAGATAAGAATACACTCCAGCTGTCATGGAACCATAAAAAGGAAAATAAAGTTCTAAATAACAGTATCGTTGCAGACAACAATAACAAAAAGCACAAGCATTCCATATAGAGTCATATACGATTAATACAGGCATTTTATACAATTACACAATACATACACTATTATAAAACTCCTTGAAGTCTGAAAACTCAGCTCCAGAATCAGTAGTTAAGATCAGTGAAAGGCAAGGTGTTATCCTGAAGAATTAACAGATGACCGCAAAATACTCAAAAGTAATAATCAACCACTAGAGAACAGCAGCTTGTATTATGCCAACTTTAGCCAATTGCTTTCCTTCTCTTCAGACCCAGCCTTCTACAGTTATCTGCACTCAAGGCCTTCTGTCCTTCATCATTCAGTCTCATTTTAAAATTATCTACAGTCCCTTTTCGACCATCATCATTAGACTGAAAGTGCATTCTTGATGGCCACCCTAGGTATCATTTTCAGTTTTATAACTTCTCATTCTCCTTGATGTTCAGCTGCTTGATAT
Source organism: Delphinapterus leucas (assembly GCF_059928025.1). Classification (NCBI taxonomy): domain Eukaryota; kingdom Metazoa; phylum Chordata; class Mammalia; order Artiodactyla; family Monodontidae; genus Delphinapterus; species Delphinapterus leucas. The sequence goes on from NC_143129.1 coordinate 20,869,638, forward strand.
TATTGAAGAGCTTCGTGAATTTTTCAATATCTGTCTTCTAAATCCTAATCCTTCCAGGCCACATCTGTATCCCCTCAGCTGCCTCTCTTCCATATCTCCATTTCCCAACCTTCTATCTATAGCTCAATACTCTTTTTTCTACATTTCTTTCCTTCAAGAATTTCACCTGCTTCTAGAGCTTCAAAAATGACCTCTATGAGGAATATTCTTATCTGCATATCATTAGTCCTTAAATCAATCCTCAAATCCACTCTCTTGTCCCAAATGACCTTTTGCCATTTCCACTTGGATAATTCTTTACTATCTCAAATAAATAATTTAAAACTCATTCCCCTAAACTTACTGTCCCCTCTTCCTTCTCTCTTCCCCTCTGCTCCATTAACCTTCTCCTCTTCTCCCTCCCTCTCTCCCCACCTCACAAGCATGCACGCACACAACCACAACTTCCTTATTTCCCTCTATACTGGTATATCTAGGAAACATCTTTGAGTCTTTCTTCTCCTTTAGTCACAATGGCTGCTCAACTACTTCTTTGTAACATTTTCTATTCTCACAAACCTAGTTCATAAGGTATCACTTCTGTAACATTGCCAAAGAGATGAGGCTGACAAACTGATTGAAGCTGTAAAGACTTGTACCCATTATATTCTATCTTTCAGATCCTGCCATCCATTTATGTATTCAGCAAATATTGAATAGCTACCGTGGGACAGGCAATCTTCTAGGCTCTTGGGATATATCAGTCAACAATGCAAACAAAAAAATCTCTGCCTTCACAAGACTTATATTCTAGAGGGGTAAACAGATATACACAACAATAATAAGTAACGTATAATATGTGAAAACAGTTCACGTAGGTCTTAGAGGCCATTGTGAAAATGGTGGCTTTCATGCTGGGGAGGCAGGGAAATAATAGAGCATTTTGAACAGAGAAGTAATATGATCTGACTCATTTTTAACAGAGAAACTCTGGCTTCTGTGTTGAGAATAAAGTGGAGGGCCAGAGTGCAAGCAGTTGAAAGACTGTGCAACAACAATCCAGTAAGAACAACAATCATGACTTGGATGGGAATGATTCTAGTGGAGCTGGTAAGAAGGAATCAAACTGGATATATTTTGAAAGTATGATCAGCAGGATTTTTTCTGACACTTGAGATATCAAATGGGAGAGAAAGAGAACTGGCAAGGATGACTCCAAATCTTTTGCTCTGAAGTAGTGGAAAAATAGTCGCCCTCACCTGAGATGGGGAAGGCTATGGGAGAAACTGTGTGAGTCAAAGAGGGAGGTCTAAAAACCAGGATTTCAATGTAGGAAAAATAAGCTTAATTTTGAGGTATAAATTAAGCCTCCAAATGGAGATTTTGGATAGCCTGATGTATATAGCATTCTGGAGTTTAGGAAAGAGGCCTATGGGGAGGGCGATGGGTAGATCCCAATTTGGAAGTCAAGTCATTCAGATGGTATTTAAAGCTATGAGACCAGAGGTGATCTTTAAGGGAGTGAGTGTGTATATAGACTTGGAAACAAAGTCAGGGTGTAAGGCCTGGAATACCAATATTAAGAAGTCAAGTAATAGATAAAGAGGAACTAGGAATCAAAGTGATAAGTAGCAACTAGAAATTCAAAGGCAAACCGGGAGATGATGCACTCTTAGATGCCAAGTGAAGAAAGTCTGTCAAGGAGGAAGGAGTGATCTCAACTCTATTAAATGATGTTGATGGGTCACATAAATTATTGAAATTAACTATTAGATTTATGAAATGAAGGTCAATTAGTTTAACTGTGGTGATGAGCTAAAGCCTGACAGTAGTCGGTAGAATTGGAAAAGAGGAATTCAAGACAACTATCACTGACAATACTTTGGGGGAGTTTTGCTTAAAAAGAGGAAAAAGGAAATGAAACAGCGGGCTGGTGGAGGAAATCGGGGTCAAGAAAATGTTTTTAATGGAAGAATAACAACTTATCTTTGAAAGTCCCATTTAAAGAGAAGACTTTACAATATAGGAGTAAGTGGGGAAAAGGCTGGGAAAATTTCCTGGATAAGATCGATCGTAAGACAGAGGTGGGTAAATATAGCAGTGTGAATCTATAGACATTCTTTTATGATTTTTTTCATTTTCATAGTGAAAGAGGAGGTAATATCAACTTAGAGGATAAGGAGTAAGTTTGAGAAGAGAACAAATTATGTACATAGTTGTCATAAGACGGGGAACCTGCACGGACGAGAGAAATATGGAATGATTGCAGGGCAGTATCCAGGGCACATATGAGGTTTATGATCATAAACTTAAGGGAGACCAGGCATCCTGATTGGGTACATTTAACCAGTACTGTGGTGTTGCCAAGATAATACTAGAAAGTGAAAAAAAAAAAAAAAAAGGCAGGAGAGTCACGGTGTGTGTAAGAAAGTGATTATAATATTTGACCATGAAACTTAAGCTGACTAACAAGGGAATAATACACATCAAGGGAGTGGGGAGCAGTGAAAAGTTGTTCAGATCAATTGATTGAAGGTCCCAGAGAGGTAGAAAGATGACCTGATTCAGGGTACCAGAGAGTACAAGGTGATAAATACAAGTGTATATCAGACAGAAAAAGGAAATGCAAGAAGTTTATATGTTAGATGAAGTGATGAAAAGACTGCTTCTTGACAAAGGGAACTGCTAAGAGGCACTGAAATAAAAAGTAAAAATATTGCTCAGTAGAAGTCACATGATCACAAGTTGAGATCGTCTAACAACAAAAATTCAGAATCCTCAATATGTTTCAGGTTTAAATATTGGCAGTGAATAGATTTCAGGCAAACCAAAGATAACTGATGTAAAATTGAAAAACAAACAGACATAAGCTTAAGACCCACAAAAGCCAAAAATCTCCAGGAAAAATGAGAAGGTGTAACTATAAAGTCAATTCTCGAATTCTACTAAAATAATCTTTTGGGCTAAGTAATAGGTACCTTCCTTGGCCAAAATACCTGAGACCAGCAATAGTTAAGGACCAAGAGAGCTGCAGAGTTAAGGTACAGAGTTGGTCAAAGAAAGAAAATGTTATATCAAGTGTTACAATAATAGTTGGACTTTCACTTCTGCTTCAGATGTAGAAAGTTGCAAGAGACCATCACTTTGCTATCAAACAACCAAAATAAGCCAGATAAGCTATAAAATCATTTTTAACCCATCAGAAAGTAGAGGACACAGAGCAATCCGAATAAATTAAATTCTAGAAAGTAACAAGCCTTTCATAGGAGAACTGAGACCGACATCTGCTCTCAACCCTAACAGAGAGGTGAGAAGTAGCAGAATCAGTTACAGAGTAAGAAGAAAGCAGCCCCACGTAGGCTGGGATGACAAATCCCAAAGAGTACCAACCACAGAGTCTGAGTCCATCCTGATTCTAGCCTCAAATATCTGAAACCAGTGGTGAACTAAATTATATTAAAACTGAAATAAAGCTCACATCCAGGTCAACTTCAAATCAGTTTGATGCTGTTATCCTCCCACCATCCTCCGACCCTCCACTAACACACATACTGTAGAGGCTTGATAGACCCAGCAGTGCTCTTTTCTCTGGTCACTATTATTTACTTCTCTCTCTTCTATTCCCTTATACGAAATGTCTGGTAAACAATAAAAACATTTAAAGACACATGAAACAGCAAGAAAATGTGGCCCATCATAAAAAAGGAAATAGTCAATAGACATGGCCCGGATGTTGGAATTATCAAATAGGGATTTGAAAATATCTATGGTAAAAATACTAAAAGATCTAGTGGAAATGGTGACAATACATGTGAAAAGATGGGGAAACAGGAGCAGAGAGGTGGATCCTAAAAAAAGGAGCCAAATGGAAATACTGGAAACGAAAAGTGTGCTGTTAAAAAATGAAGAATTTTCTAGATAAGCTTAACAGCAGCCTAGATACACGAGAGAAAATAATCAGTGACTATCAAGACAAATCAATAGAAAGTATCCAAAGAGAAACACTAAGAATAAAAAAAGAGTAGGGAAAACAAAAACAAGCAAACAAATAAAAACTGTGCTCAAGATCTGTGAGATACTATCTGTGCTCTAACATAAGTGTAATTAAAGTCCCAGAGTAAGAGGAGAAAGAATGTGGAATGAAAAGAAAAAGGAAAAGCAAGAAAAGTTTAAAGAGATAATCATCAGAACTTCCAAAAGTAGTGAAAACCTCAACTTATACATCCAAGAATCTGAGCAAACCTCAACCAGGATAAATACTATGAAAACTATATCCAGGCATAACTTAAACTATTAACACAAAAGAGAAAATTTTAAGCAACAAGAGAAAAATGGCATATACCTTACAAAGGAACATTGATATGAATGATGGCTGATTTCTCACCAGAAACAATGAAAGCAAGTAGACAATGAAACAACAATCTTTAAAGTGCTGGAAAAAATTACAATTAGCTATGTAGAATTCTACAGCCAGTGAAAATATCTTTCAAAAGCAAAGACAAATTAAAGACATTTTTTCATAAAAGCTGAGGGAATTTGTTTCCCACTGACTGAATTATAAGCAATGAAAAAGGAAATTCTTCAGACTAAAAAGAAATAACACCAGGTAGAATTCAGGATTTGTAAGAAACAATGAAGAGTACCAGAGAGGACTAATCTTTGAAGAGAGAAAGAAATTATTTCATGGGACCTTCCTACACAAAATACAGCAGTTTTAAACATCTAGTACATCATTGCCCTAAATTGAACATTTTTTTCTTCCTCGCTCTAAGAAAATTTTGCTTTTCAGCCCCAAAAATTAAATGTAGTCCATGACCATTATTTTTAAATATTTAACTTTCACAAAGTCAATAAACTTAATATCTAAATTATTATAACATTAATATTTATAACAGCAAAGTTTCATTGAGTACCAAACACGAACCAAGTATATATTATTCATAAGTTTTATACTTGCTTTGAAAACTCTATCTAAAACACATGTTACATATGAGGAAACAAATGAGGAAATTGGATTGAGAAGCTCAATTCTTTGCCAAAGTCATTGGCTTCTAAGAAGCAGAGCCAGATTCAAACCAAAAACTGTCCGACTCTAAATTTCATGCCTTGTTTCTCAGGCACTAATTATTATAACAACAATAATTTCTATGTACAATGAGTTTAGTATCCAGTGAAGATTTGTATTTCTTCAACTCGTGTTAGAGTATAGTGTACCTCACACTCATGCTTTTCTCATGTAATAACACATCATGAACCTGTTGCCAAGTCTCTACCAACAGACATTCTATCTCTCTTAACGGTACACATTTTTTCATTGTTAAGTATAAACTATCATCTGTTTAAGCAATTCTCTTTTGAAGTTTTTAACTGGTCCCAATTATTTGCCACTTTAAGTCATTCTGCAATGAACATTTTTGTGTACATACTTAGGGCCTTGTTTAATTGTATTCTTGAGATATAGGCCCTGGAAGGAGAATACTTGGATGATGTAACTTCCACATTTTTACTTTTCATAGCTTGCCAGGTTATCACAAACTCTTTCCAACACTAGCATTCTCTCTTTTTATTCCTTGCCAAACTGAGTACAAAATGATAAGCATTGTTTGAATTTTAAATTCTCATTTTATTAGTCAGATGTTTCAATATTTTTCCTTTAGTGTTTCTGGCCATGGTATCATGCTAATAAAAATCTTTCAATATGCCAGGATTATGGAAACATTTGCCTTTACTGTCCTCTACCACCTCATGATTACACATTTCACATTTTAATGAATTTTAACTCATCTGCAGTTTTTAGTTAATATGGTCGTAAGGTACACATTTAAATTATCTTTTTATTTTTGTACCATAGTGGGCCACTTGTCCTGATAGCATTGCTAGATATCTCTTCTGCAATGCTCTGAAACACCAATTTCATCTTTAATTAAACTGCTCTATACCTTTATATACCTTGTTCCTATACTCTTCTTCCATTCCATTTACCTGTCTTAATCCATCAATTTCTATACTTTTCTATTTCTTGTCTTTTTATCTAATTCCCAAAAAAAAATTCTCTCAGAAAAATTTAAGCATAATCTCAACGAAACTAAAAGGAAAGCTGACTTTCTATACCCTCGCTGAAGTTAGAAATGTTAACCTTTGGGACACTAGTAGAAAGAAAAGTAGTATTCCAACTCCAGAAAGAACAAGCAGGTGAATTAAGATACAACACACAGTAGAAAACATGAAGGGAAGGGAAGCTGGCATCAGCTTCAGATGATTATCGTTTTGTTCCCTGTATTTTCACTTTCACAGCTACATAACAAACATCTACTGATTTCTTAATGACCAATTACCTTCTTAAGAATGTGCTACACACTTTTAAATGCATCATGTAGAGATGCCCACATTTAAAAGGAAATTAGAATTCTGTTGATAAATGAATTCAGAAGTAGCTCGGGAAAGTTTTGATTCACATGATTTTGTATTTTTAAATCCACAATGTGGAGGGCTATTATAGTTCATTATCACAGTGACGTTAGAGGTTGCTTACAATTACATGTCTGTTACCACAACTCCTCTAGGTTTTATGCCCAACTGGAGGCACTGAAATAAACACACAACTGGAAGAAAATATTCTAAAAAGAAACAGATATATATTGGTTGATATGGATGGTCTAAGGTGTTTCTATTTGTATATTTAGAAATCAGTCCAAGCAAATCAGAGTACCACGTTAATATGTACACATTATACGTATACATATCCCATTAGTACGGATACAGGGCTCAGGAGAAAGCATTCATCTGGTCCACTGATTAATTTCCTAGGTGAGGCAAAGACAAGGCTTGCAGCAACAGAAAGTGTCATTGGCAACATATTTTTCTAGAAAGTTATGCTAGTTAGAAATGAGACTCAAAGAAAAGGCTCTCTAGCAGCCAATACTCATGTGAAAAGTCGTTGCTTCCTGGGTACAGAACCAAAGAAACCAATTAAGCCTAACCAGAGAAGTAAGAAAAGCCATCTTGATTTCCTAAAGGCCTTCGCTTGATATGCCTGTGTTTGAGGTAGTATCTGTTCCAAAGCAGAGACAGCCAGCCCGGTGCTGCATGAGAGCACCTTTAATTCAGCTCGCAGTAATCTCTTGCACAATTACCTCACCTGAATGAAACCATCTTGGATGCAGACAAAAGTATGGAGGACAGGGACTTAATTTTTTTATTGAAAAAAGGAGCAAGTGAGAGAAAGAAGATGATTTATAATAAGTCCGTGGGAACATTCTGTACCTATCTCTTTTCTGATTAGAGAGGTGGCATGGAGCCTGCCTCATTAGGCAGAAGTAATGAGCCAGTCTATCTGCCATCTCTAATTAGAGAAAAGATACAGTAGGTACAACCGTACCTATAAATTGATGGGAAAAAAGATAAAAATTATTTTAAAATATTCTTTCCTCCTGTAGTTCTCCGATGCTCAGAGCTTAAGGAGAAAAACTGTAATAAAAACTAAGTAACATTGGAAATAAACCCTTTTCCAATGATGTGTTTTCCAATCAGAAGTTGAATCAACTTTTTTGCAGTTTAAAAACAAATATCATTTTCAGTCCACACAGTCCTTTGGAAGCATTAATTCAACATTTAGTAGACTGAAATAGAATAGGAGCAAATCATTTCAACCCCACAGTGCAGAGTGGACAAATTTATGGCACTGTCTACTACTCTGAGCAACATTTGGGGCAATAAAACACTTTTAGAAGTGCTAATGGGAGGTAAATATTGAAATAAGGCTCACAAGATGTAATGTGTTATTAAGAATTTCTGCAGGCAGAGTACTTTATAAAATTTTTCAATATACTAATTACTCAAACCAAGCTTCTAAATATATTGGTTCCTTAAAATATTACTTCTTCACATAAGTTTAGCTTGATCTAAAAGAATATACAAATTAAAATAATAGAGTCATGTTTCTTTGGATCTCTCAACAATTCTATGGAAAGTAATTGTTATCTCTGCTTCACAAGAAGAAAATAGATGTTCAAAGAGGTTAATAATAGTTGTCACTTATTAACATTTACAATATGACAAGCAGTACATACTACACATACACAGTCTCATATAATTCTTATAATTTTCCCATGAATCATTTATTAAAACATTATTTAATAGATTAGAAACCTAAGACTTAAAAGGGATACATATTTTGACCAAAAATACACAACTAAATTGAATTCAACCCTAAATTTATCTGACCCCAGAGCCTGGAAATTTAACCACAGTGTTTTAGAATGTTTTTTGAAAATTAAAAATATATACTTTTTTTTTAAACTAGATAACTCAGGTCATAGGGGGAAATTAAAATTTTACATTGTTTCAAAATTATTAATAACAGCACCCATAAATATCTATGTGACAACTCCAAAGCCATGACTACTTATTCCTTTATTGCAAACATCTGAAAAGATTTGAGTGCCTACTATGTATATATGATAGGACTGTATAACTATTAGAATTAAAATTTAGCAAGGTCATTGGACTTATTAAGGTCAATATAAAAATTGATGGCATTTTATATAACAGAAAGAAAATTAGAGAATAAAGTTCCGAAACAACTGAAGTAAAATTACATGAATAAAAGGACCAACAGATACACAGGACTAAGTCTTACAAATATGAATGAGATGCTATACAGAAAACTAAAAACATGGCTGGGAGAAAGTAAGGAGTATATGATGTTCATGGATTGGAAGACTTGATATTCTATAGCTGTCTATTCTCCCAAAATTGAGTTAAGGATTTAAATTCCCTCAAAATTTTGTGAAAAACGAAAAACTCCTTCTAAAATTCATATAATAGCCAAGACAATCTTGAAAGAAAAAAAAAGTTGGAGAAATTAAATATTTCTAAATATTAAGACTTTTATGAAGCTACAATAATGAAAACTAAATGCTTTAATGATAAGTATGGGCAAACATACCATTGAAACAAAACAGTGAGCTCAGGAACAAACTCATCTTCACATAACAGATATATAATTTGTGACAAAGTTACCACTGCAAAGTAGTAGAGAAGTGATGAAAATGTTTAAGTGTAAGGGAACATCTTTATGGTCTTTATGGTGTTCTCCTACACTTTATTCTTTCAGGATTTGCAAAGATATTCTAAACAGGACATGAAAAGTATTAAGTTTGAAAGAAAAGTTAGTAAACTGGACTTCACTAAAATTAAGAATATCTGTTGATCAAAGGAAAATGATAGTATACGCCATAACCCAGAAGGTGATATTTGAAGTCCATGTATCTGTCAAAGAACTCATATTCAAAATACTGAAGAGCTCCTGTAAGCAATAAAAAGACAAACTATCCAACTAAAAATAGGCAAAAACTTAAATAGGTATTTCACAAAAGAGCATAGCCATGACCAAGAAGCACATGAAAATGTTCTCAACAACGTAAATCATCAAGAAATGTACCATACAGCCACCAGAATGGCAAACAACAATAACACATGACAATACTCAGTGTTGGCAGGACACGGATCGCCGAAATTCTCAAATATCTTTGGGTAGAATACCCACTTTGAAAAAGTAAAGAAGTATTTCCTAAAGCTTAAAGAAATAGCAACACACAATACAGATAAATCTTACAGGCATAGTGCTTAGAAAAGGAATTAGACACAAAAGAGTACCTACTGCATGATTTAATTTACATGAGAATTCAAGGATAGGCAACACTAATCCATGCCAATAGAGGTCCTTACTAACACTACTCTTGTTTCCCTTTAGAGTCGGTATTCACTAGGAGTCTTTAATACAAGAAATGTCTGATGATCTCATTCTGGATGAGAATTACATAGGATTAAAATTTTGTAAAGCTGTACCCCCTTAATATTTATGCATTATGTTACGTGCATGTTTTGCCTTTATTAAAAACTTACAATATTTTTAAATTTCTATAATGCAAAGTTATCAGACTATCTAAAAACTAACGAAAACGTGTGTAACATAATATTCTTAGCATTAATGAGCTTTTACAAGTAAGAAATTCCAGACTATAAAATATAGACACACAACATGTATGAGGAATTAACAAATGAAATGCAAATTATCAAGACATGTGGAAAGCCAGTGAACCTCACTAATGGCCAAATAATTCTAAGGCAGTGTACAAAAACATTTTTCAATGAGAGGAATGACAAAAGTGGAAAAAAAACAAGGATAATTTGTAAGGTCAGTTACTGTTTAAGGAGGCAGATACTTACCTGTATTTTTAAGTGAGGTTGTAAATTTTCACAACCTTTCTGGAGATTATCTGTTGTTAAGCTTTAGGGTAATCAATCTCAGATGTATTAAAATTTAAAAATGACCATATATTTCAACCTATTTAACTTCTACTGATTCATGTTAGGGAAATAATTATAATACTAATCATAGTATTACATATCAATATGAGTTAGTATATACAAGGTACAGTATTCATTCATTCCACAAATATGAAGCAACTGCTAGGTACCAGATGCTGGAAAAACAGTAGTGCTTTTTATGACATAGCCTCATTTGATCCTTACAGTGGGACTGTAATATCATCATCATCAAGATTTTAAATTGGACGTAACTACAGTTTAGAGCCATTAAAAAGTTATTCCAGGTCACAGGGCTAGTAAGTAGAGAGACGGGATTTGAAATCAGGGAAATTGACGCCAAAGTAAAAGGTCTTAGGGAACTGCACAGGGAATTGTTCAAACACATATATATGTATATGTGTATAGGCATGAGAGCTATAGACACAGATATAATATATGGATATATATATTTAGTGTTTTCTATCAAATAACTGCTAATAATATTGAAATAGTAGAAATAACCTAAATGCTCATCAATACAATCTTGTTTAAAAAGTTTTGGTTACAGCTATACAATTGTGCACAATGCAGCCATTTTAAATGAGAAGGCATACTGATATGTTTCTCATAACATTTGGAGCGGAAGTATTTATTTTTAGAGGCCTCAGAGAAAGCATATGTATGATAATTTCATTTTTGGAAAATTATTATATTTATAACCATATCTCTAGCTATATGTACAAAAATGATGGACGGGTATAACAAAGTTAACTATATCTATCGATGAAGGTCAAAAAAGGAAAATGCTTCCTATTTTATAGAGTTCTGTGTTGTATGGATTTTCTTATAATGAGCATTTTTTAATAATATAAAATAATTCACGTTCCCATTTTAAAGTGTAGACAATTTTATCGACCACTGTGATAGTTATTTCAAGAGAAGTCTAAATACAACTTCTGCTCTTTTCAGGATGTGATGCATATTATCTTCTTAATCTACATGGCCCATTTTTAGGGTGGGAAGATATGAACACCATTAATCCAGTTTATTCCATGTTGACTATTATTTTCCAGTTTCTGTCTAATACTCTAAGTCCTACTTTAACAATAGCCATACAATAAAATACAAACCTGAAAAAAAAGAGAAAGAAAATATAGTTTAAGAAGAAATACAGATGGCCAGGAGGCACACGAAAAGATGCTCAACATTGCTAATTATTAGAGAAAAGCAAATCAAAACTACAATGAGGTCCCACCTCACAATGGTCAGAATGACCACCATTAAAAAGTCTACAAATAACAAATGCTGAAGAGAGTGTGGAGAAAAGGGAACCCTCCTACACTGCTGGTGGGAATGGAAGTTGGTGCAGCCACTGTGGAAAACAGTATGGAGGTTCCTCAGAAAACTAAAAATAGAATTACCATATGATCCAACAATCCCACCCCTGGGCATATATCCAGACAAGATTATAATTCAAAAAGATACATCCACCCTTATGTTCATAGCAGCACTATTCACAATAGCCAAGACATGGAAATAGCCTAGGTGCCCATCAATAGATGAATGGATAAAGATGTGGTACATATAAACAATGGAATACTACTCAGCCATAAAAAAGAACAAAATAATGCTATTTGCAGCAACATGGATGCAACTAGAGATTATCAAACTAAGTGAAGTAAGTCAGAAAGAGAAAGACAAATACCATAGAACACTTATATGTGGAATCTAAAATATGACACAAATGAACCTATCTATGAAATGGAAGCAAAACCACGGACATAGAGAATAGACTGGTGGTTGCCAAGGGGGAGGGGAGTGGGAGAGGGTAGGAGTGGGAGTTTGGGACTAGCAGATGCAAACTGGTATATATAGAATGGATAAACAACAAGGTCCTACTGTAGAGCACAGGGAACTATATTCAATATCCTGTGATAAACCATATGGAAAATAATATATAAAAAAGTATGTATATATATGTGTGTAACTGAGTCACTTTGCTATACAGTAGAAATTAACACAACATTGTAATTCAACTTTACTTCAATAAAAAATAAATTTTAAAAATATATAGTTTATTACATAGTATTCTTACTTTAAAAATAAATGATAGAGACATTCTAATTTTAAAGATTCCCTGATATAGTGGGTTGAACAATGGCCTCCAAAAGATAAGACTACCTGCAACCTGCAACTGTGAGTTTATTTGGAAAAAGGGTCTTTGCTGATGTAATTAAGGATCTTGAGACAAGACAATACTGGATTAGGGTGGGTCCTAAATCTGGTCACAAGTGTCCTGAAAAGAGAAGGGGAAAAGGCCAGGTGAAGATGGAAGCAAAGATTGAAGTTATACAGCTACAAGTCAAGAAACACTAAGTATCGCCAGAAGCCACCAGAAAGAGAGAGGCATGGAATGAATTCTCCCCTCAGAACCTGCAGAAGAAACCAATGCTGAATCCTTGATTTCAGACTTCTACCCTCCAGAACCACCAGAGGACGAAATCTGCTTAATTAAGCTGCCACCCAGTTGGTGCTAATGTGTTACAGCAGCGCTAGGAAACAACTACACCTGGGTATTTTAAAATATTATTTTTGACACAATTTTTAAGAAACAGTGTAATTGGATAAAATAAATAATTTTCTGAAGTCGGACTCTTACCATTTAAGCTCTGTCCTATTTGCATAGTACCAGAGGCAAAATCTGTAATTGAACCACTTAGAGTTCTTGCATCAAAAGCTGTATTATCCTCTTCCAAACCATTGACGAAGAAACTGATTTTTGTCTGATGTACCTGTAAGAAATTATCACCGTTATTATTTTGACTGCATAACCTTTTATTTTATAATAACTACACTTCAGCAGGCTTTCTCAAGTTAATTTCCTACTTCTCCACTTCCCTCAGCTGGAAAGACTGGAATTTTATTTTAATGGCTCAATAATATGTCTTGTGTTTGTATATCTAGATATAAACCTATATGTTATAGTTTTGTGCTGGGGTCATGTCTACCAGGGTATTCACAGGTATGCATAACTGTTTGTCCCATATATTTAACAACTCTGACTGTCATGCCTTTATAAGTGTTTTTGGAGACATGTTGTTTCTTTAGCTACTAGTTAGATTTGTTACAGTCATATTTGGAAACAAATGAACACAAAGGGCAAAAATATTCAAAACCAGATATACCAAAAATGCATTACATATGGATATAATTCAATTTAGGTTGCTAGTACAAAAGGCTCCTTGTAAACATTTACTTTCTTAGGTGATGGTATCTAGTCGGTAATTTTCATCTATACTTCTCTAATACAGAATAACGTAAAAAACCGCCAATCGTGTTCTAGGCTAATTCATCAGGCAACCTAACAACGCTCTACATCAGGGGTAAACAAACTTTTTTGGTAAACAGCCAGAGAAAAAATATTTTTTATTTGTTTGCCAAGTGATTTGGTTTTGTGGTCCAAACGGTCCAGGTCACAACTGCTCAACTCTGCTGTAAATAGGAAAGCAGCCAGAGACAACATGTATGTGAATGGGCACGGATGTGTTCCAGCAAAACTTTTATAAAAACAGGTAACCAGCCAGATTTGTCCCGTGAGTGTAGCCTGACCACCCCTGGATTACACCATAAAAAGTTATGAAATTTTTGTCTGTGTTGATCCCTGAACAGTCAATTCAATCAAACTTTTATGCAGATTACTTCATTGAGAAATTTAATGCCTTGGAGTTGAAGGTCAGATGCTAACATTTTCATTTAAAAATATCAAATCATAGCATTCAAAATGAAATTTTATTAAAATAGCCTTACAAAAATTGACAAAAATAACCATCCTCTGATATATTTAAATCATATGAGTGAACTCCTTTCAAACTGCTTCTCAAAACAAAAAAAAAGCATACACACACACATACGCCTAGAAATTAGCATCATAATTTACTGAAAAACTTATTCAATATGGCTGTTATCCACTCTACCCAACCTGCTTTCATTTAAAACCTTCTTTCATGTTCTTCCTCAACTCACTGACCCTGTGTTGCATTTTACTTAATTACAAAACAAAGCTTTAACATAAAGACCTAAAATTACACACTAGCTCCTCACAGACCTGGATATACACCGTCACTGTGGTTTTGTTTTGTTGTTTTTTTTTTTTGCATCCCATTTTTTACAGCCTGTTACTGTCATTTGGTGTTTGACTGTTATCATTATAAAAGATACAGGCTTTTCTACTTTGTTATTTGTAGCATTATCTCATGTTTTACAACATCTTTGCGCAACATGCAGGCACATGAAATATAACTCGTGAGAAGTTCTCGATGGTATTAATGCATAAAAAAGAATGTGGCTCCATCTCTACTGTCTTTACCCGGCCAAAAGCTGATGAACAGCCAATTTTCCTTTATCACATTAGCACAGCCATGAGGGAAACGCATTTGTTCTAGTCAGCTACACTAAAGATACTATTACCAATCTAACATATACATGTTTTATATCAGCAGTATTCTCAGAGCATGAGAGAGCCAACAATATATTAACACTAGCATGACAGTTTATTTAAGAAAAGAAAATTGTCTCTGTAGAGGGACAGAAGTTAGAAATGTATGGCTAAAGCTCGGTGTCACTGGCCTAATAAAGGTAATAATTCTTTGGCTTTCTTTACAGCAGGTAACATCCTGTGACACTTCTGTCATATCATTCAAATAAAAATGTTGTCTTTTACAAGTTTAAGTGCACCTTTATTTTGAGTCAGATAGAAAGCATGCTTTTGATTTTCTGTATTCACTGTATTATATCTGTAGTCAAGAGTTCAGGGCCTTTCTTTCTTTTTTCTTTTCTTTTTATCAACTCATCACATATTTGCTTAGTAGAAGGATTCAGTGTCACTGCAGTGAATTCCAGAAGAATGTTTTCACTTTGCTGGTCCTTAAAACATGATTAATGATGATCCCAAGTCACTGTCGCCTGTTTGTGGCACCCCCCTGCAACCACCTTTTTATAAATAAGATTAAATCCTCTTTGGTGTTCTGTACCATGTTTTATATTCCAGGATCCTCTACGCTACTTTGCAGTTCAGGTCTGGGGCCCCATCACACTGAAACTGTAACCGTGATGGTGGCTCTTTGCAATAGCTCACCATGATGATCCCCTTGCCAGTTATTTGGGGGAATAGGAATATACACGACAGAATTTCTCACCTGTGAAAAGAAAGCCTTCTCCTACAGTGCACTTCCCACCTATCTTTTTATCCACCTCTCTGAGGATTAGAGGAGTTTGTACGTGTTTATTGGTGTGGCTTGAAGGAATGAATTGGCAAAACCAATAGCAGCTGTAGAAAAAGCCTTAAACGCCTTTATAAGACGTCCAAAAACATTTTGGAAAGAAGATACAGGGGAGCAAGTCATTCTCCAGCCTTCATTCTCTCAGGGTTTCAAATGTTATTTTAGCCATTGTTTGGGGGAGCCAAATTTGGTGTCCCTGGGATAGGCTGTACTCATTCCTTTGAGCACAAGAGTGTAGTAGACTTAAAAATGTAGAATTCCTAACCATTCTCATGCCTGATTAGAGAGGAGCATAATTCAGAATTCCAGAAGGTCACACAACTGCTGAGAAGCTACCAAGGGAAAACATACACCCAAGTTCACCTTGTAACTGTCAACAATGGCTTGTTCCACTGAAACGCCAAATGTCTGTTGCTATGCTACTCCTGTAGGCCACCACCACCAGGAACAACAACAAAGAAAAAGGAAAACAAAAAACTGCTGATTCAGGTTGGGAAACAAAAAGGCAGAGTACCTATGCTGACTTCCTCATTGGAGAAATAGTTTTATAGTTTTCCTGTTGCCAATATCCTCCTAATTTAAATTTAATTCAATACGGCATTAACCCAGCACCCACAGTGGCACTATGAGTTACACCAAGAAAATAAAGTCACTGTACTTTTTCTCAAGGAGCTCGTATGTATGAAACAACAGGGTAATTTTCGCGTACTAAATAGTGTCTGAGTCACTACAAATGATGACGGTTGTTTTTTACTTATGTACTGAATCTTCGTGCAGTTAATGCAGTGTTGTCTTTTTTTATGGAGTTGCTTTGAGAAGTTACACCTTCATCCATGAATGTGTGGTGTATAAACTACTTTTGGACCTTCTCTGTGGGACTTGTCTTCCTAGAACCAACTTATAAGCCTCCCAAGAATATCAGTTTCATTAATGTGATGGGTCTCATTTTAAAACAAAATCATTTTCAGCCTTTTGAAAAACACCTTTTCCATAGATTTAACACAAAGTGATCTGGCAACAGATCGTGAATTCAAATTCACTCTCAGATGATGATGGATGATACAAATACAAAAAACATTTTGAATGCTAAGGATTTCAAACAAAAAAGAAAACCACTGTGATATGAATCTGAAGGGAAAACTTTATGGAGGAGAAAGTGTTTTGGACTTTCTGAAATAGAAATTGCCCTGAAATAGAATTTCTATTTCTAGGATAAAGAAGGATTTGCATAAAAGATTCAACTATTCCATCTATAATTTTTAAGCATAAGGAAGGCAATTTATTCTGAAAACTTCATAAGGTTATTTTAAAATATCACATGTATGTTTCATCCCCTACCTGAAAGCATGTGGAATGCCACTCTGCTTACCGTCCCAAACCAAAGGTCTTCCGAGGTTTTCCCTCACTCATTCCATCCACTTTAATTTCTAACTGGTCACCAGTAGCCAACCTCACCTAACTGGTGAGGTTTCTTTACTGTCTGATGATCCCACAATGCTTAATTCCATCTCCATGTTTTATTCAAGCTATTTCCATATGGGAATAACCTTGCTACTGCTTTTCATTTACCTAAATTTTTAATATTTTTCAAAACATATATCTCAAGTCCTGTATCCTACAACGATCCTTTGTTGAATACTTCAGCATTATAAAAGTGCTCTCATTTATTGAAAAACTAGCATGTCAAGCATTGTTCTAAATTATATATTCATTTTTTTATCCTTACAACAGCCCAAGGCAGGTTTGGCATTATCTGCAAGTAATGAAATGGAATCACAGAGAATTTTTTTTAAAAAAAGGTTACACTCTTCAAAGTCACATAGAAGAACAACTGGTTTCAGAGATTGCACCCAGAGAGCATTTAGAAATAACCACCATCTAGTTTATCAGACCCACCCATTGAGTTTCTTGGCTTTAACTCAACACAGTGATGATTCAGGCTTTGTATCAACACCTCCCATAATAAGAAGAGTAACAACTCCAATGAGCTATATAATCACTTGCCATTTGCCAGGCAGTGCGCTGAGTGCTTTACTTATAGTATCTCACTGGGCTCTCAGATTGCCCCTCTACCGTGTTACTATCCCCAAAATGAGGGCACTGAGGTTTACCTACTCCAGTATTCTGCTTCTGCAGACTTTGGGAACCCTTTCATCTTTGAACAGCTTTTACTATTATAAATGATTGAACTGAAAGATATCTCCTTATAACTTCAATTCGTAGGCCCCAGCTCTAATTATTGAGACCACGTGCAAAAAATCCAATCCCTTTTCCACACGAGAGTCCACACATATCATTTTTCTCCTAAGTCTTCTTCCAGATAAATGTGTTTAGTTTCTGTGGTGTTCTAAATATGACATGGTTCTGGGTCTCTCTCTTCTTAAAATGTGGCTCCAGAAATACTACAATCTCTACATGTGGTCTCCCGCCAAACTGAAATAAGATTATCACCTTAATATAATCCAAAACTGCATGCTAGATTTCATGACATCATACAACTAAAACTGACAAATTAAGTTGAGCTGACTAGTCACTAAGACACTAAGTCTTTTTTTTTTTTTTTTTTTTAACTTACATCACTGTTAAAGCATATCTACTCCATCCTATACATAGGCAGTTAGTTTTTTGGACCAAAGGACAGGAATTTATATTTATCCACATTATATTTCATCTTGTTAGATTCAGCCCATTGCTCCAGGCTGTCAAAATCTTTTTGGATGCTACGTCTATCATTCAATGTATTTAACATCCTCCAAGATTTGTGTCATTTGAAAATTTGATGAGCATGCCCTACATGCTGGGCAGAAGCTCAATAAATACTAATTGATTGACTGACTAATAGATACTCCAAAAACAAAACCACCAACACAATCTACACTATTCTGCAACTGTAAGCAATAAAGAAAAGGCACCATTTTCTAACAGATAAAATACATCGTACAGGGATTCTTCACCTTTGTAAAGTGACCTTATTTACTAACATGTTTTTTTATAGAATCATATAATTATGAATAAATACGCCAGTCTATTAAATATTTTCTATGCTATGTTTATACAAACAACATGAAAAAAAGAGTTGAGGTAATTGTTCATGGAAGGTTGGTTTGGTAGAAATTAACCGCATGAGTTGCCCACAAGTACTTGCAATGTGCATGCGTTCCCACTACTGGTCTGATTTACTGATAACATCTTATATCTCATTCTCTTTGTATGAAAGATGGCTACAGGGAAATGACTTCAGACACAGCAATATTCCTCAAGATTTTCTTGCTTGTTTTTGTTTCTTTTTTTCACTTCCCATGAGCTCGTACATTTCATTTCAACACTCCTCTCCCTGGCCCCTTCTCCCTTCCTCCCTGCCCCGTTCATCCCCCCACCCCCTCCCCACCAGACCCCTGTCGCCTACATACAGACTTTTGTTTTTTCCTCTCTGAGTAACTCAGACAAGCCAGGCCCTGGAAGTGATCCATGCCTAAGTGTACTACATTTTCACCCTAAGTATGATGCTTTGGATTTACTACTCACCCTTGATATCCATTAAAGTTCTCTCTCCATATACTGCAACCTCCTAAGAACAAGCCTCCAACTTAATTAATCTCTAGAAATTTAACATAGGAATCTAAGTAGTTTTCTTTGTCCTATCTTGAGTAGATGTGAAACCCTCATGGCCACTTCTTCCGAAACTATTAAATTACTCTCTTCACTTCAAAAAAAAGCTATTAATTTACACAGACACACACATACACACACACACACACACACACATATATATATAAAATAGAGAAATCTGCCAATGGTTTGATTTACTATTGATTTCCTAGGGAATGGGAATAGAGCCAGCCCATTTTCTGTAGATACTGTCTAGGAACATTTCATGCACAATTTCACATTTGGTACAGAGATGACCACAATGTTCTACACTCTTAATTAATCTCAATGTACCATTAGTTCTTTTTTCTATGTAATCCATATGGAACAGATGACTTTGCAAAGATTATTAGAATTAGTTTTAAAATACTTAGTAACCTTTTCAGCATTTTATATCCCCAAATCTGGAAGTTGTTTATTTGTTATGCCTAAATTCCCCTACTTAAAAAGTCAACTTCTTATTTTGTCTTCCATGTTTAGGAAGAAAATTGTTCATCACACCCTTCATTTAAAACCATAGTTTTTTTGAAAATGTTTCAGTTGTTTGAATATTCAATGAGTACATTATAATATGCTAAGTGTTAGGCTACATATAAAGCATATATAAAACACAGACCTTTTCTTCAAGGAGTTTGTATTCTGTAATGGAAACTGGCATATAAAAATATTTTCAATGCCAGGTGGGAAAATGTAATAAAATAAACATGAATAAAGTGCTTAGGGACAAAGATGAGAAAGAGAAAAATAATCTTAGAAGTCTTCTCCTCCAAATACTTCCCCATTTCTCTTTTTCCCACTGTAGTGGCATTCCGATGAGCTGCCTATACTTGCTTTGCCCAGTTTATCTTTTCCTATTTCCTAGTCTCAATTAGTAGTTTCTGGTTTTTATTACTTACAAAAAAACAAACAAACAAAACTCCATATTACAGGAAAGTAGTAGGAACAGTACAAGAAGTTTTTTCTGAAACACTTGAGATTAAGTTGCTGACTGATTTACCCATTATCCCCAAATATAGTAATGCATTTGGTACCAAAAAAAAAAGATATTCTCCTAAATAATCATAATACAACCATCAAAATCAGGAAATTAACACTGACACATCCTTATCACCTTATCCTCAGACACCATTCAAGTTTTGCCAATAGTTCCCAAAATGTCCTTTGTAGATTACAAACCCAGTCCAGGGTCACATGTTGAATTTAGTTGTCACAACTCTCAGGTCTCCTTTGATCTAGAACAGTTCTTCAATCTTTCCTTGACTATCATGATCTTAACACTGTTGAAGACTACAGTCTAGCTATTTTGTAGACTGCCTCTCAATCTGAATTTGTCTGTTTCCTCCTGACTAGATCCAGGTGATTCAGAGATCATCTTATTACATCTTATGTGTTACATAATTTCTAGTTGTTCCATTACTGATGATGTTAACTTTAATCTTTTGGATTAAGATGGTATCTGCCAGGCTTCTTTATGTAAAAAAACAAAATTTCTCTTTGCAATTAATAAGCATTTTGTGAGCAGACACTTTGGGCAGATATCCTGTTCTTTATTAAGCTTTCATTGCCTGAATTTACTTAACTGTATCTGTATGGACTCATGAATCCTTATGTTATTCAGTGGAATATAATAAATGTGCTCAATATGTATTTCAGTGCTCAAGCTGTTCCATGTTTAGACAATGAGTGACCCATACTTCCCTGGCCTGGCCCTGAAATCAACCATTTCTCCAAGGAATTCTCGTTCCTTAAGTGACAAGTGGTTTTAGGAACAAAGAATCAGTGCTGTATACTCATCCTATTACTCCCACGCCCTCCCACTCCCTCTTAGTGGACAGAGGTAGAGAATACGAAGATAGAAAGATAGATTAGATCGATACAGACACCTACACATTGACTTATATAGTATTTCTATGTCTATCTATGTGTGTGTATAAATATATATATATATTTATGCACACACATACATACATGAAATGGGATTACACTGATAAGTTCAATTCTGATCCAATACTCTAAGGTTCATTCTAATTTCTCTTTTCATATTTGCAACTCCCTTCTCTGAAAGGGAGAAACCTGGCTCCCATTATCTTCAATAAACATACTTATTTGATTCTCTTATACATAACCAAAATCCAGTTGCCATGACCAGATACACAACCCCAAAGAGACCTCTTCATCACACTTAGGTCCTGACACCTGTGCCAGGCTACTCTCTCCATGAAAGCATTCCTCCAGCCACTCAAGCTCGAACACATCAACATTTTGATGCCAGCTGCATCACCACAACTCCCCTATCACGGTCACCAATGAGTTCCATGAAGCTAAAAGCAAACAGTAAATTCCTAGTTTCCAACTTACTTGAACCATCAGTGGCATTGACAGAGCTGATCATTCCCCCCTCCTTGAAATACCTCTGTCATTTGACTGCCTGTACATCAGACCCTCACAATATTCTGCTTTCCCCTCAGGCTGCTTCTCTCAGTCTCTTTCAATGGATCCTCTTGGACCTGTAAATGTTGAAGTGCCCCAGGATTCAGTCTTTCGATCTCTTCTCCTTTCTGCTTATAAGTAAGTACTCCCTTGATAACATCACCTTGCCTCAATTCTTTAAATACCATCGTTAGGTTGATGACTCCCAAATGATTATCTCTAACTCAGACTTCTTCTAATCTAGACCCTATACCCATCTTTCTATTCAACAACTCTTCTTGGAAGAGTATTAGATCATTCAGGAACATCTCTGCCCCAAACCTGATTCTTCCACAGCCTTCCCCACCTTGGAACATTGCAATTCCCTTCCTCCAGTTGCTCAGCCCAAAATCCTTAGGGTCCTCCCCAACTTCTCTCTTTCCTTCATGCCTCTCACCCATTCCATCAGCAAATCCAGAGGCCCTCCTTTCAAAATATAACCAGAATCCACTCACTGCTCACCACCTCTCTCACTACAACACCAGCCCAAGCCCTCTCTTCCCTAGATTTTTGCAATGGCCTCCTAACTGGCCTCCCAGATTCAATCTGTGTTCCCCTTCAGTATATTCTCAAGACAGAGGCCCAAGGATTCTTGACAAAACGAAAGCCGATTATGTCACTCTTTTGCAAAAGACTGTAAATGGTTTTTTTTTTCAGTTGAAGCATGGTTGATTTACAATGTTGTGTTAGTTTCTGGTGTACAGCAAAGTGATTCAGTTAGACATATATATTATATATATATATATATATATATTCTTTTTCATATTTTTCCCATTATGGTTTATTACAGGATATTGAATATGGTTCCCTGTGCTACACAGTAGGACCTTGTTCTATATTTTATATATATAGTAGTTTCTATCCACTAATCCCAAACTCCAAATTTATCCCTCCCTCACCCCCTTTCCCCTTGGGTAACCATAAATTTGTTTTCTATGTCTATGAGTCTGTTTCTGTTTTGTAAATAAGTTCATTTGTATCATATTTTAGATTCCATGTATAAGTGATATCATATGGTATTTGTCTTTCTGACTTCCTTCACCTAGTATGGTAATCTCCAGGTCCATCCATGTTGCTGCAAATGGCATTATTTCATTCTTTTTTATGGCTGAGTAGTATTCCATTGTGTATATGTGCCACATCTTCTTTATCCATTCATCTGTCAATGGACATTTAGGTTGCTTCCATGTCTTGGCTATTGTAAATAGTGCTGCTATGAACACTGGGGTGCATGTGTCTTTTCAAAATTAGAGTTTTCTCGGGATATGTGCCCAAAAGTGGGATCACTGGATCATATGACAACTCTGTTTTTAGTTTAAGGACCCTCCATACTGCTTTCCATAGTGGCTGCACCAATTTACATTCCCACCAACAGTGTAGGACAGTTCCTTTTTCTCCACACCCTCTCCAGCATTTATTTGTAAACTTTTTGATGGTGGCCATTCTGACCAGTGTGAAGTAGTACCACACTGTAGTTTTGATTTGCATTTCTCTAATAATTAGCAATGTTGAGCATCTTTTCATGTGCCTCTTGACCATCTGTATGTCTTCTTTAGAGAAATGTCTATTTAGGTCTTCTGCCCATTTTTCAATTGGGCTGTTTTTTTTGTTATTGAGTTATATGAGCTGTTTATATATTTTGGAAATTAAGCCCTTGTCAGTTGCATTATTTGCAATTATTTTCTCCCAGTCTGTAAGTTGTATTTTCATTTTGTTTATGGTTTCCTTTGCTGTACAAAAGAATGTAAGTTTGATTAGGTCCCATTTGTTTATTTTTGCTTTTATTTCTATTGCCTTGGGAGACTGACCTAAGAAAACATATTGGTACAATTTATGGCAGAGAATGTTTTGCCTATGTTCTCTTCTAGGAGTTTTATGGTGTCATGTCTTATATTTAAGTCTTTAAGCCATTTTGTGTTTACTCTTGTGTATGGTGTGAAGGTGTGGTCTAACTTCACTGATTTACCGCGTGTAAACCAATGGGTTTTTACACTGAATAAAAGTTCTACAGACTTCTACCCAATCTGTCTCCTTGCTACCTCTGGCTTATCTTTTATTAGTATGCCCCTGTGCTCTCTGATCTAGCTACACTGTCCTCCACAAACATTCCAGGCACCTATTTTCCTCAAAGCCTTTGCATTTTCTATTTCTTCTCCTTGACGTTGCTTCTACAGACACCTGCTGGCTTATTCCCTCATCTCCTTCAGATGTTTCCTTAACTGTCATTTTAGCAAAACCCCTCCTAATACCCTATCTAAAATTGTAGCCCGATCCATGCTAACCCCCTTCCCTATCAGACTATTCTCTTTACCCACATAAAACATATTGCATATTTTATTTATTTTTCTGTTTTATTTAGTCTCCTTTTCCTGCCTAAAATCTGAACTCCATAAGAAGAGGTTTGGCTTTGTTTCCTTTACCGTTTTGTTCACTATTGTCCCCTCATTCCCCAGAACGGTAACTAGCAAATATTAGGAACTTATTAAATCTTCATTGAATGAATGAAGCTTCATCTAAACTAAGGATTGAAGGATTAACTAAACTAACTTGAAAGATGAATAGAAATTAGCAAAAGGCAGAAGTGGTAGAAGATAGGGAATAAGTGAGTTGCGGGAATACAGAAAACACAAGAAATAAGAAAATGGAAAGAGGCTTATAAGTTATCCCAAGCCTTCCATGTATACTGATCAATCCTTTTTTTAAATTACTTTCTTTTCAATGTGTTGAATTTAAAGTCATCTTTCTCACTTTTCCCCCAAATCTTTTCCAGATTTTTAAACCTCTTTAAATTATAAAGTTGCATATAACTAGGTCAAATCATGCCTGAAAATGTTGGACGCTGGATTCCTGTTACTTTCAGGGAGTAAGACAAAGATGTGAACTCACTCCTGACCCAAAGCCCGAGGGTCAGCAATCCAGCCCTCAATATGTAGATGAATATATAGGCAATCATTTCTGTGTACAATCCAAAAACTCAACTCCATGCCAGTATTCAACTGATATCTTAAAGATCCTAAGCAGTAATTTGTAAGTTGAAATGGAGTCCTGCCGTATAAATAAAACAGAGGTAAAATGCCTGCTTCCACTCTGCAGGAGTTACTCCTACTAAAATTATCAACAAAGGTGGAATATTCCATTAAATAATTAATGGATTATTAATTTTACATTCCTAAAAGAAATGCATGCTTTTCTACAAGTACCTATCGTCCTGCCATTGTGTGTCCTTTTAATTTTTTTTGTTTTCGTTTTATTTTCCAGCTGTAGGAGTACTGAGCAAAATTTATTGAAAATGTGTCTCATAAACTAAATGAAGAAGAGCCATCTTAGGCCAAAGGAAAAATGTGAATCTCTTTCACCTCCTTTAGAGAACTATATCATGAAATTTGATGTGAATTGCTTTATCTTTGAAGACGCTCTAGAATTGAGAATAAGGTCTTCATGGTGACCCTTGTTTAAAGGGGGTGCTCTCTGCCCTAAACCTGATGAGACAGTAATTGTCTAAGCAGTTTTTTCTTCAATCAGTAATGGAGAAGCACACACATTTAATTCGGTTTAGACAGAAAAATGACAGCAGCAAATAGGCAGTCTTTTAAGGTAAGGATTATATCAGCCCTAAAAACAGAAGTAGCTATTTATGGGTCAAATGTAGAACATTCAGCAAAATTTCCTTTCTTTTACCCCTTCACAACGAAAAAACACTAAGATTGTGTCATCAATTTGGGCAAAATAAATGAACACTTTTATTATCATCTGAAGAACTTCGTATTAGCAATTGGATCACCAGATTCAAGTGGCGCTCTTGAAAATAATATTCATTTTGTCTTTTTATAATTCACATTTATACTGTCCAATTCTTACATATTTCTTTACAAACCATTTTCCCCCAGGTAAGCAGCAGCTGTCAAAAAAAAAAAACCCTCTAAATTTGGTGGTGTATTTGGAATAGAGTTCATCTCTTTCTGCAAAGCCTGGATTAACCTTCTCCAAAGGCTGACAGGCCCCAGGATCGTGAGACCCAGGACAAATATAACTGGTGGGAGAAATATTTGCGTGTTGATTTAACTTGTTAAAGAGAATAACAATGAGTTTACCACTGCTTCCAATATATTTTTAGAAAGAGCAAATCAAGAATGAAGGTGACTATTAAAGGGTAAAACAATTGAAAGGTTAGGGGGAGAATTGCTAAGTTTACAATAGATAATATAAAAATCAGCATAATATCCATTGTCTCCCACGCCATACTTACTGCTCAGGATACTTTAGTAGTGTTTTGTTATCTCCTAATACTTTTAAACAATGGACGTTTGTAAATGACTGTAACTTTCCATTAAGTATAATTAGGTAGTAGTTTACCTCTACCTTCCACAAATTCACCTTTGAATTATAATGTTTAAATACTCAATTTAGGTTGAGATTTTAGGACTTCTGAGACTTTTTTTCTAATACAGGTCATCAGGATGAAGGGATGTAGGGTTAGCTAAGTCCTTATTGCCACTCAGATCTCACTTATATATTGCCACCTCAGAGAGTCCTTTAATGCACAAGCCAGCCTAAATAATCACTTAATAACTTTCTATCATGTTATCATATTTTAATTAACTTTTCTCTCAATATATTTATGATTTAGTTTTTCTTTCCTTTCTGCATCCATCCCCCATCCATGCGCACACACGCGCACTCACAAAATAACATCAGCTCTAATCAGGTCATCTCACTAGTCCCAGCACTAGCACAAAACCCTTCTAACTTGAAAGCATTTCTTTCCGCAACTTTAATATAACTGTTTCTACTCTCTACGATCTCTCCCCATCCATTCTTTCTGTTTCCATCTCTGAAACTCCTCTTAGGGGGAGGTTGGATCTCCCTGTGGACATGTTTCTGTTCAGTCTAGATCAGATCCAGAAACTACAGGGCAAGAGCAGGTAAGCAGCACAACTCATTTTCTCGCTGCAAGGATACCCTTTCACCCGGGTTGCATCAGCCTGCCTTCTTCTGGCCTAGAGCCCACACTCTACACTCCAAACTGAGGTCAACCGTCTCCACTGCCTGATGCCATCTGATGGGGAAAAGTGGGAGAAGCTGATCCAGACGGTCACTCCAGGTGCTGTCTGCCAAGTCCTGTCCCCGGCAGTCGTCCCCATGTATCCTCCTGCCCACAGAGTCTGTCAGCTCCAGGCTTACGACACCCACGACTCAGTTCTCTCATCCGCCACGACTTTTCTCTCCTATGTGTATTTTGGGCTGTGGTTTCTTCTGCCAACCCGATCTCATCTGCTTTCTACTTTCCTAGATTCCTACAACACGTGTGCTCTTCATTGCATTCTTTTCCCTACCTCCCAATAGCAGCATTGGTGATCAGCTGCTACCGTGTCTGAGCACGTTAAAATGGTCAATTTCTTTCCCTAGCAAAAAAAACCGGCAAAGACCTAAAAAAACTCGCTGGAAGAAAATAAACATGGGGAGCTGCCTAAGTACCTTATCCTTAATGCACTTGAGAGTGCATTACACTTCTCAAAATTTCACTTCACCATTAGGCTTTCACGCTCCTCGGAATCAGTGTCTAAGTCATTTATACCCTTAGACCAGCTAGATGACAGCAAGTTGTCAACAGATTGCTCAAGGATTTCTCTGAGGAGCCAGAGACTTACAAGGGGGAGAAAGTGTCACTCCATCTGGATCCAACCATTACACCAATTGACCTGAAAGCTAGAAAGGTTCTGTTTCTCTAAGGAAATAAAACAATTGAAAAGCTTGAGTATCCAATCAAACAAATTACATTTACCCCCCCAAGGGGCTACACCACTTGCGCTCCAACCAGAGTTTAGAAGGACTGTCTATTAATGGACGAGCTTAGCAGAGGCTACTGCAAAGGAGCAAAACACAAAATGAATAAAACTGAAATATAATGGCACTGAGGAACCACATAGGTATAAAAGTTCAATCTTACTCGAAATAACATTTTATATGAATTTGAATTCAAGCCGTGTCATTTAAAACTACATATTTATGGAATTAAGTGAGGAATTCCAATTTTACTTAAGGCTGTCATTGATGATCCACAAGAGGAATTAGTCTGTTCATGAAATCTGCAGAAGACACTAAATTGATAGGTATTACGAAAGTCGCTAAGAAACAACCTAGAAGAAAATGCAAGAGGTTAGATATTGGGCAGGAATGGAGTAGGAAATTCATTCTATTTAAAGGGAAGATCATTCAGAACACACAGTTTAAATAACATCTCTTTCCAAGTAGCTGAAAATGATTGTCATTCTCACTACCTCATATTTACTAGGGAGCAACACTGTTTCTGATACCAGACAGAATACAGAGACAGAACCGTGAAAAATCAAAAAGATCAAAAATGCCAAAAGCAAAAGAAAAAAGAGTTCTAGGGAATGCAAGAGAAAGCCAATGTTTGTGTATTTATTTTCCTTGATATGAAAAGTGAAGAAGATGTGTATTATTTTTAAGGAAACGCCAGTTATCTTCTGGGCTTTAACAGAATTCTGAAAAGGCTGAATGTGAGCCCATCTGTGAAGAGCAAACGGTATTGTAGAATTCAGCGTGAGACAAAACGTGAGGGGGAAAACGAGAATCACTCATTTAAATCATAGTATGATTTTTTTTTTAACTTATTGGAGCAAAGAGAGCAGTGAGCTATACAATCACCATCAATGGAAGAGACTACAAAGTGATCAACAATCATGGGAGAGAGAATTCTGTTCAGGATAAAGAAAGAGAGGATTTATGTAGAAATCAGCAAAGTTGTAAGTGTTCCCTCATCATTTAAAAAATATATTGAGCTTTTCAGTCTATCATATCTCACTTTTTTCTCAATATCATCATTCTTTACCAAACTCACTCAATTCCATTTGTTTACATATTTATTTATATTAAACATCCACCATGCAGCAGGCATTTTTCTATGTTCTTGACACACATAAATGAAGAAAGTATTTGCCTTCAATAAATTCAAAATCTACTTAATGCAAAATCTACCTATAAATGTCTAATGAAATCTACCTATAAAGAAAATGTTGTATGACCAATAGGAAAAAAATGCTATAGGAGCACAGAGGAGAAAAGGGGAAAGGGATTTAGCGTGCTTTTTACAAAGGAATTTGCATTTGTGCTGGTCATTAAAATGTGTACAAAAGAACTAGGGGTTAAGAGGGAGAGGAAGAAAGGTACAAGGCAGAAGGAACCATGAATGAAGGCACGCAGGAAGAACTTGAATGAAGATCATTAAGCATAATTTTCAGAGACTCAGAAAACATTGCAGTTAAAGCTCAAGATACTTAGAAGGAAAAGAGGCTACATGGACAGTCTAGCACATTGTAAAGGGTCTTGAAAGAGTTGCTCAGAGGAGAATTCATTCTCTAAAGTGTAAGTAAGGGTGAGCATAGAGTTGATTTAAACAAAGGAGGCATGTAATCACATTTGTATTTTAAAAAGAAAACAGTTTTCACTCTGAAGGTTGTTTTGGAGACGGAAGTCACTGAAAACACTAGGGGTAAGGGGTGGAGAGTATGGGGTAGGGAGTAGAAAATGAGCTGCAATACACAACCGAAATGTTCAGGAAGCCTCCTGTTTCTAACTCCTACCTGCAAACCAAGTTGTGAAGAACTTTGTTCAAAACTTTAGGGTCATCTTTACTGCTCCTCTAAACTTCCCAATTACTAATGAAATTTTCAGTTTCCTATTTATTTGCCTCATAAACCTGCTTTTGCCTTTAGTTTTCTCCTGCTGCATATTCAGTCCATCAGTACCTCTCATCTGTGTTATCATAGGAGCTTCCAAACTGACTGCCCTATTTTCCAAATCTCTTTATTACAACATTGGATGATGCCATCATTCATTCATCGCTCCATTCATTCATTCATAAAAATATTTATTGAGAATTGACCACAGTCAGACATGATGCCAGGCCCTGAAGGGAACATCAGTAAATATGGTACAGTCTTTGACCTAAAGTTCCTTGGTCTAGTTGGGGATACAAATGTAGAGCATTGAGTTAATTGTGATGATTTCACAGAAGGATTAAGCACATCTCATTCAGGGTTTGAGATGAGAAAATGTTTCCTGAAGAATCTGATGCCAAATGAGTTAAAGGAGAAGTAGGGTTAAGCTGAATAAATAGTAGGGGGGAGAGGAGTCCTGGCAAAGTCAGGAACGTGTGTGGTTATACAAACGCAACAAAGACTGATTCACGGCAAGACCCGAGAGTTCAGCATCACTGGAAGGAAAGGTACACAGGGAGGATTTACAGGACATGAGGATGTGCAGCTGTAGGAGCTAAGTCATTGAGCATCTTTGCTCCATACTCAGGCATCTTCAAACTTAGAAGAAGAACACTTGAATTTTGAAAGATCACTGACAGCACTGTGACAATATAAATCTAGGAATTAGAGATTTCATAATCACGAGTATAGAAATAGTTCTAGAGCGAATCATGGTTGTGAATGAGGACTCCAAGGAGGAGTGCGTGAGATGAAAAGTGAATACAGTTAAGCAAGTGGCCATGAAAATACCAAAATAAAGAGCCTGAGTGGAAGAAGAAGAGCTCTTATAAAAGAGGCTTGAGGTGATCGGAATACGCTGATGAATGAATGGACATTAGAGCATATACACGTTCTTATTTAACTTGGATATAAAAGGAAGAAACTAAAAACATTAGTTTTGAAAAAAACAAATAATTAGGATATAAACACAAAGGCATACCAGAAACCAGCATTTAGTGATTAGAAAAGTTTTCTGAACATTCAGCTAAGAACAGCTTACCGCATTCCAAAAAAAACAAATAAAGATTCATTAACACCATGATATATGCTACTTGTCCTGGGACTTTAAGGATAAAGAAGGAAACCTATAAAAATCCCCACCCCCAACACACACAGGACACACACACAGTGAAAAATAATTCTCAAGGTCGTCTCAGATTTCTCTTCGGAAACACGATGCGTTGTATTAAAGGCTCAGAAATGAAAGAAAAGATGAAGAGAAGTTCATCCTCATCCAAGTCACTGTTCATGAAAACAGGCCTTAAAAAGATACGCCCAACTCTACAAGGATTCAGAAGGTACATCACCAGCCATGTTCCCTTTGGAAAACAAATACTCTCACCAAAGAGAAGGTTCGATTCAAATTAAGAAATTAGATAAGTAAGTTACAAAAGGACGGTCAATGAGTATTGAATCCATTTAAACATATTACTTTTAAATAACAGTTGTGAACTGTTATGATAATGCTTGAAATAAAAGTAACAACATTTCAATATAATGATTTTGTTATAATATATTGGGATAAGAATCCTTATTTATACTAACAAAAACTAGACTGTGGGAAGAGAAAAAAGAATCGTGAAAGCAAAGGTATGATAGCTCCCTTACTTTCCTATGGGAGTTGATATATAGTTTGATGTCTGAAAATCATGACTTGAGAAATACAGGTTTAAATTATTTTTACATATGGATTTTTAAAATAATCACTAGCATAAATGAAACCAAATTTAATTCCTTCCAAATTACCAGAGGGAAACAATTACTAATACATTAAGATTTCTTAGTACTCAACAAAAAAGCAAACCCCTTAATTTAAAAAAATAAAGCAAGAAAGCAATGTACAGGTATTACTCAGAAGAAAAAAATATATATTCAGCTGGTCAATAAGCCCTACAGAAGGTAAGACGTGCACAAGTTAGGGTAAGAAATGCAAAATGAAACAAGAATGCATGAATATTGTTTTGCCCATCAGACTGGGGAAAGTGAAATAGATAATTCCCTGTATTGGCAAGAATTTAAAGGACAGGCACTCTGATTTACTTTTCATAGGAGTCTGCATTAGTCAAACACTTTCTGAAGGCAATTTGTCAATATGTACCAAAAGTAAAATTATGTACACCCTTTGAATCAAAACCTGCACCTCTGTAATAGACCCTAAGGCTGCACTGAGAAAGCACCTCCAGCTGGAAATCATTAAATCAGTCCACACACCTGTTTGGTTTATCTTTTTTTTTTTTTTTTTTTTTTCCCAGTATTAGCCAGCAGTCTATACATAGGCAGTAACAAGGCAGTCTGATGAATCATTTGAGAATTGGGTTTTTGGAGGAAAAGAAGGACAGGGGACATGAAATAAAAGAAATGGTTAAGAGACTAGTGAAACCATGTTCTTCATGGCCCCTCCGCTAGAAGTGGAGGAAGTGAATCCAGAAGAGACTCAATAGATTCAAAGACGAATACAAGGGTCCAG
The DNA here is from genome assembly GCF_059928025.1 of Delphinapterus leucas. NCBI lineage: Eukaryota > Metazoa > Chordata > Mammalia > Artiodactyla > Monodontidae > Delphinapterus > Delphinapterus leucas. The sequence continues at coordinate 20,901,572 of NC_143129.1, forward strand.
AGGCTTAACTTAGGTCTGTAGCCAAAAGTTACCATTCACAATAGATACGACATCAGAAAGAGGGCTGTTGGTGTGACTAAGTGCGTGGGATGGTAAAAAGGGGAGAAAATGAGGTTACACGGTCATTGACCAAAAGATGATGCTGGGTCTTGTAAGCTGTGACAAAGCGAGAGAGAGGCATGGACATATATACACTACCAAACGTAAGGTAGATAGCTAGTGGGAAGCAGCTGCATAGCACAGGGAGATCAGCTCAGTGCTTTGTGGCCGCCTGGAGGGGTGGGATAGGGAGGGTGGGAGGGAGGGAGACGCAAGAGGGAAGAGATATGGGAACATATGTGTATATATAACTGATTCATTTTGTTGTAAAGCAGAAACTAACACACCATTGTAAAGCAATTATACTCCAATTTAAAAAAATTAAAAAAAAAAAAGATGATGCTGATGTTGAGAAACCCTAAGAGTTAGGGTGAGATTTTCCTGTGTTCATGGCGAGGTTGCCCCAGATTCCAGCTGTGGCCAAAAATGAGGCAGCTGTTGAAGAAAGTTAGATGCTTAGTTAACATGAGCTTAAAAGTACTCTTTCTTTCCAATGCAAGGTTAAAAAAAATAATAATGTCAATCTTTAGATCTCCACCTGCCCCCAGCACTGAGATGGATGAAAAGTGAGGAAATGAGTGCCCTCCACTTAAAAATCACAGGAGAGGGGTGCCTCCAGGGAAAGAATCAGTGTTTGTAAGGCCAGGGTTTTGAAGAACTGTTGACCAAGAGGCTGAAAGTGTACGTAAAGTAGCATGTACAATGAAAATGCTGCCCAAATGTTGAAGATGAAAATAAAGGACAGAGAAATGACGGCACGAGAACATGGGAGAGGACACATAATTGAAGGGCATGAATTGTAACAAAAGATGACAGGGCTCTTGGACCCTGCAAGATTAACTGCTCCACATTCCACTGGAATTCTGGGGTGAAGGTGGCTCTGTGCTGCCAGGTTGGGGGAGGGATGGAGTGGGAGTTCGGGGTTAGCAGATGCAAACTGGTATATATAGAACGGATAAACAACAAGGTCCTACTGTATAGCACAGAGATCTGTATTCAGTATCCTACGATACACCATAATGGAAAGAATATTAAAAAAGAATGTGTATATATATATGTATAACTGAATCACTTCGCTTTACAGCAGAAATTAACACAACACTGTAAATCAACTACACTTCAATACATAAAATAAAGGACTGTTTTAACCCGATTCCTTCTTTGTTCAAAACTGCCATTTGTTTCCATTTGATTCTTGGACGGTATTCCCAACTTCTCTCAAGTTTCCATCATCTGATATCCAACATCCTTCAGGCTTTCATCTTACTATGTTCTTACACAAAATCTACTCAAGGCAAACTTGACCAGTCACTCTAAGCATTACATGAATACTCCAACCTTTGAGCCTTTCCACGTCCCTGTACAAAACCCAGAATTCTCCCCCCATTTCTGCCTCTTGAGAACTTTTTGAAACTCAAGGCCGTAGTTAAACTCATTAGGATCCATGAAGTTTCAGAAGATACTGCAACTTCAACAACTACAACCACTCGTATTCATCACTCTACCAGTGTTACAGTCACCACTGTTTACGTCTTATCTCTTCTACTAAGTTCCTTTTACCAAGACTCTTTTTAGCTGATTTTTGTCACTTCCAAAACCTCTACACAGTGTCTTTTACATAGTGTTTAATTTGAAAAACAAATGAAAACGCACAGCAGTCACAAACAGAATAGCAGTCATCAAAAAGAATAACAGGGCTTCCCTGGTGGCGCAGTGGTTGAGGGTCCGCCTGCCGATGCAGGGCACGCGGGTTCGTGCCCCGGTCCGGGAAGATCCCACGTGCCGCGGAGCAGCTGGGCGCGTGAGCCATGGCCGCTGAGCCTGCGCGTCCGGAGCCTGTGCTCCACAACGGGAGAGGCCACAACAGTGAGAGGCCCGCGTACCGCAAAAAATAAAAATAATAATAAATAAATAAATAAAAATAAAAAGAATAACAGCTCCTGACTTTGTTCATGCTTTAGCTTTGTGGGTGGAGCTTAAATACCAATACACTACCCGCACCCCTGACATTTATCTTCTCAGACTCTGAGAATTTTGTCATAGGACAACGTGAAAATCCTGACAGGTCGTAAGGGGATTTTGAAGTACGGCAGGAAGAACTCCTTTTAAAAACGTAATTCAGGGCTTCCCTGGTGGCGCAGTGGTTGAGAGTCCACCTGCCGATGCAGGGGACACGGGTTGGACCCCTGGTCCAGGAAGATCCCACATGCCGCGGAGCAGCTGGGCCCGTGAGCCATGGCCGCTGAGCCTGCGCGTCCGGAGCCTGTGCTCCGCAACGGGAGAGGCCGCGACAGTGAGAGGCCCGCGTACCGCAAAAAAAAAGACAGACAAAAACGTAATTTAATTACTTTGCATAAAGGAGAAAACAATCCAAAGTATGAAGGACCCAGAGTGTGGATAAACTTCATACTTCTATGAATGTAAATCGGAAAAGACAAAAAAAAAATAATCTGAATATGAAAAACATTTATAAAACTAATATCAACTTGATAAAGACACTGGTTACAAGGAAAATGGTTAAAGACACTACTCAGAATACATAAACTTGTTTTTCCTAAGCCGTAGAGTAGTAAACTCCAATGACAATAACATTCTGGCAGTCAAAACAAACTATGGAATCCATTGTTAAAAATTTAGTTTCCATTTTCCATTTTCACGGTTGAGTCTGGTGTATCTGACCTGATGAAAGAAGTCTTCAATAGAGACCAAATTTTTCTGCATGCATTATTCCAAGACCAATATTCTGGCATTCAGACAGTTTTCTTCAGATGCTGAACATTTTATAATTATTAAACAAGAAGAATCTGGGTATAAAAATGGTTTTAATACAGTGCATACTCTCCAGGTGGGCCAAAGTACTTTACAAATTAATGAGGTAGATATTGGCCATGTGGTGACTTCAGTAGACAAACACAGAATCCATTAAGTACCCAATAGTTCCCTTTACAGATCCTCAAACGTAAAAATCAATTTTAAAGCAACACTTCCAAAATGTGTCACAGGGTCTTTAAGGCCCTGTGCCACCAGAGACAGAAATAAAGGACCTTATTTTAACTTTTAACCTGCAAGGACACCTTTACCCGCCCTTCCTCTTTCTCCCCTCCCCTCAACTCTGACACTGTCTGAATTCCGTATGATGCAAAATTCTGGTGTGGAAATTCGACTCAAATATCTCGTTGAATAGCATCAGGCTCTCCTGACCCTCTAACCTTCTCTTTTGTCCGAATCTCCCGAGAACCAGGCATGTGTCACACTCTAAGTAGCTTCCCCTGGAATAGCGTTATTGGAAAGGGGGAAAAATCCTTGCCCAGGACTGACTACATTCTGCCGAGATCCAGTTACACGGCTGTTTAAAGTTAAAATCAACAAATTTCTATAAATTTAACTCAGTGAGTTTAATTATAACTGTTATTTTCTCGGGAAAAAAAAAATCTACCTTTTATGTAAAGCAAGGGGGTCCAAAGGTGACTCGAGTTTGAGAAGACAGTGAAAACAAATGTCTGGCAATAAATGATGCTTTTTCCATAAATGAGATTGTTTTAATGTTCTCCTTTCTTCAGAGCTCACTTTAAAGTGACCCTTAAGAATCTCCTCCTCAAGGATTTCATCTTTCACTGGAAATCCACTAACTTTGTGTGTCTGGGTTATGCTGTCTTTTGACTCTCGCTGCCGGTAACCAACTAACTTTGTTGTTTTGTAGTTTGGAGGGGAAAAAAGTCATTTCCACTCTTTGTATTTTAATATTTTGACTTAAAATGGAACTTGCAAATGCAAAGGAATTCCAGGTGATTTAAGACACAGAAGCTGAATTTCTATGATGGGCGTAGTGAACAGAAAAACAGCTCACTTTGCACATAAAAGCAGCTTTTTACACGTCATGAGGCATTTGCACAGGGTCTTGTTCTCAGTCAGACCAAAATGCTAATGCCATGTTAACAGAGGGAGGAATCAAAGAATGACATTAGAGGGCAAGCCAGAACCACGATTTATCTGCATAACGCTCTGCGGTCCGGTCCGATGGCAACTTCTAAGCTGGGGACACCACTGGCTGAGGTTCCTGACAAGGAAACTCCTGCTGCTCTTCTGTGAGGAAATTCCTGTCTTTTGTAACTTATCATGCAGGTCTTTCCTTGCCTCCCCCTATGTATTCTTCAAACAATCAAAGGGATATTGGAACTCCTATATCTAAAGGCAAATCAGTTTTAATCTTATATGACAAATTTTCACAAAGCTATATAGGACTGTAGGACAAGGATAAGGATTTAAAAAGCAGTGATGGAGCAGAATAAAACAATGAAAAGGAACTACGGGCCAGGCTTCCCTGGTGGCACAGTGGTTAAGAATCCACCTGCCAATGCAGGGGACACAGGTTCGAGCCCTGGTCCGGGAAGATCTCACATGGCACGGAGCAACTAAGCCTGTGCGCCACAACTACTGAGGCTGCGCTCTAGAGCCCGTGAGCCACAACTACTGAGCCCACGTGCTGCAACTACTGAAGCTCGCGTGCCTAGAGACCATGATCTGCAACAAGAGAAGCCACCGCAATGAGAAGCCCGCGCACCGCCAACAAAGAGTAGCCCCCGCTCGCCACAACTAGAGAAACCCTGCGCGCAACAACGAAGACCCAACCCAGCCAAAAATAAATAAGTAAATTTATTTTTAAAAAAAATAGTATTGGGACCCATAAAAATGATGAACACCATCTAAATTATAAATAAATGGACACTACTATTTATTTATCTCCTTGTGCTTGGAAACTCAGCTGTTATTTACAACATAGAGAAATGACAAATCACTTCTTAAAGTAAGTAAGGAATCAGTCCTTTTATGATAAAAGCGTTGTTTGGGGTTGGCCCAACTTACTTCTACCAATTCACCCACTTACATAGCATTTCTTCCAGGGATAAATTTACTACGTAGGATTTTTCTAATGACAATAAAACAATTTTAAATCTTAACTCATATTTAAGCAGGAGAAATTCTTAATCTGACATTAACTTCTTAACCTGCTTTCTTTTCTCCATTTATATACCCTCCATTCATTTCTAAAAGAGATTTATATGCTGACAAGATTTATAGCTAATGGAACAGAAAGTAAATGCACACCTTAAATAACTGGGCTATTTTCTTCAATACAAATACTTGTCCCATCCCTAATGAGGAAAGTATGGTATTTCCAAATACATTAAAATCTTGCCTCAAACACATTTTTATTTACAGAGAACTTTTTTTTCTATACATCTTCCCTTCAGAACCACTGGAAATGATTTAGTTTTTATTTTCAAATATAGCCAAATATTTCCACCAACACTCAGGCATCAGGTGGACAAAATAATAGTGACTTACATTTACATCTTCTTCTCAGCTGTCAGTACATTTACTAGCTGTCAGTAAAAGAGGAAAATTTAAAAATTGACTGTCAGTTTTTAAAAAGAGTAAGAAAGTATACCAGCAAATGTAGAGAAAATAATTTTGAAAAATATTCTACCCGTTTTCAGCATGAGTTTTTCTCCTATGTGAAACGTATAACTGTATAATTTGAATGGTTTGATGTCTTACAATCACAGGTTCTAGAGAAAATGGAATTGCATGGGTAAAACATGTTTGCTTTGAAATCACTATTTCCAAACTAGCTTGGGGCTGATGTAAACACGACTGCCATTCACCTAGTCAAATAAAGGGATTCTCGAGCTTTGCAGTGTTATTTGTATAGAACAGGAGACTTAGGCTCAGATTATTAGATCTATATGTCCCTTAAATTTCCCAACCAGAATCTTAATGAATTTAACATAACTGAAAAGTTGAGCATGTAATACCATAATGAAGAATGAATTCACACCCTAACTGCACCTCTTCCCGAACATAAAACCCCAAGTCTTAATTATTTTCCCAATCTCAATATTCAGAAATGGCAACAGAGCTTTTCTTTTATAATACATTGGGTTATATGTGTTTTATAGTTCAATGCAAGTATTTTAGAATATGGGATTTACATTATTTTCACTTTAAAGGGCCAAATGGTCTTGAAATGGATCATTCTATACCTAAGCTTTTAAGAGAACTCATGGGTCTAAATAACTAACAGAAGATAAAGGAATAATGATATGACAAATTAATGTGTGCCTATGCTATTGGTATTCATAAGCACACAAAACTTTGAAGATTTTAAGCTTATTAGAGATGTAAGAATTCTCCCATCGCTTGGGCATTTTCCTGGTATAGTGGTGCAACTGCTCATCAAGGAGACTCCTTGCATTTAATCATCACTCATCTGACTTAATGAAATCAAACCTGGGTGAAGGCACGTTATTTTTATTCAAATAATGAACGTGAATCGTTACAGCATTCTGTCCAGAGATAACCAATGGACAGACGAGAACATCTACTGTGAATATATTTAAATATAGATTTACACATGCAGTATTAGGGAAGGTAAAACAGGCTATGAAATAAACATTAGGCATCAACTCTAAGCTCACTGTCAAGAGTACGCCCAAGCTTCTAACCACAGAGTTCAGCTGAAGGTAACTACCTGTCAAATGTAATCTGTGCAAGTGAATATGCTTAAGCTGGTGCTATGAATCAACCAAAATTGCTTTGGTCTTATTGACATTCAATTTTGAGAAGTTGCAGCTCCTCCCGTCCAACAGACAGTCTGACAACACCAAGAGTCCTTCCAGTGACAGAAAGCTTTAAATATAGATGCAACTATCATCAAAATACACATGGAACTAAACTTTATGATCCTTCAGAGCATCTTTTGAAATTGGTCAGGAAGTCATCAGCTGGTCATAGATGCCCCCAAGAGCTCATCTCACTGCTCTAACGTCTGCCAGCTGGCTCAGTTAACAAACCATTATTAATCTTGAAAAAAAAATAATGAATATAGATTTGATTGACAGGTAAAGTCCTCCTGGATTAGTAGGAGAGTTCCTGTTGCATTGTGCTTAACCCCACTTTGTCACTTTGCAGGTCTGCCTTTTATCTTTTCTACCATTCGAGACTTGCCCCCAGTACATCTTAATAAATAATAACCAGGCATGCAGGAAGAAATCCAGAGGGTCAGTTTTAGACAATGCCTTGCAGAGATTTTTTTTGACATGTATTGAGTTTGCATAAGCACTGCATTATACCAACAAGAGAACGAAGGTGAGTGAGGTTAAATGACTCGCTTGGACTTGTTTCCCCTTGGGCACTGTGACCGCTCAAGCAGATTCTGCCGGGGCCCATATGCTTTTGTTCCAGGTCTTAATCCTGTATTGAACAAACTTTCCATTTCTTTCCTGTCTGGGCATATTTTCTTTTTCATTTTTTTTTTTTTAAATAAATTTATTTATTTATTTATATTTCATTTTTGGCCCCGTTGGGTCTTCGTTGCTGCGCATGGGTTTTCTCTAGCAGCGAGCAGGGGCTACTCTTCGTTGTGGTGCGTGGGCTTCTCATTGTGGTGACTTCTCTTGTTGCGGAGCATGGGCTCAGTAGTCGTGGCGCACGGGATAAGTTGCTCCGCAACATGTGGGATCTTCCCAGACCAGGGCTCAAACCCGTGTCCACTGCATTGGCAAGAGGATTTTTAACCACTGTGCTACCAGCGAAGTCCATATTTTCAACCAAGAAAAATATGTTGAGTTCCAAATAACTTGTGATGTTCTGCTCACCTCTGTTCAATACCCTCAACTGCTCTGTGCCTCATTGGTCTCATCTGTACCTTCTTCACAGGGTAGCTCATAAAATGACACGTAAAACCCTTGACTCCGTAAGAAACCAATCGACATAGGTGGGTGGATTGATGTTTTACTTTCTAAAGTACTAAGTAAACACTTTGCTGTCCCTCTAAGAGAAATTGCACTGCTAAGAACAAATCTTTACAGGACATAAGGACAAGTACCTGACTTGCAACATTATTGAAAAAGAAAAAAATCTAGAGTGTAGTAGATTCCTGAACTCTCACGCTAGTCCTGTTTTTAGCAAAAGCGCTTGCCTTCTTTCAAGGAATCTCTATTATTGATACTTCCCTCAAGACCTACCTCAAACTATGAAGCTATGTGGAAATAAATTGTGATGCAATGTTAACTTAAATAAGAGGAGGAGTAGACAACATTATATATGCACAAAGGGTGTGCTATGGTTAGATCTAAAATATGTACGTGAGACTAGAGAGAATTACATTAATATTATAACAAAGTTACTGGAGAGGTTGGTTGGGTTCGTATTTTTTAGTTATTTTCTAAGTATTCTAAAATATTGATTCTATCACAGACAGAGAACAGACTGGTGGTTGCCAAAGGGGAGGTGGGGTGGGGGAGGGGTGGAGTGGGAGTTTGCAGTTAGCAGATGTAAACTAGTGTATATAGGATGGATGAACAACAAGTTCCAACTGTACAGCACAGGGAACTATATTCAATATCCTGTGATAAACCGTATTGGAAAAGAATCTGAAAAAGAATGTGATATATATATATGTACATGTGTAACCGAGTCAATTTGCTGTATAGCAGTAATTAACACATTATAAATCAACTATACTTCAATCAAAACAAAAATTTTTAAATGCTGATTCTATAACTTAGGTGATTTTTTTTAATCTCATTTTTATCCAAAAATTATTTTCCAACAATCTCTACGCAACCTCCCCACACTGTTTCTTTTCTCCTCTGTACAGCTTCTTAGGGACAGAGGCCACAAATTCACCATCTTTGCTCACCTTAAGACCTTTCATGAAGTGGTGTGTGCATAGCAGATGTCAAGGGTGTTTACATTCATAAAAGTAAAGTGTTCTAGGCAAGAGGATTTGACTTGTTCACTAGGGCCATGGCCACAGAGGTTCTTTTCAAGTATTGCATGTGAAAAGGGAAGATACATTTGCCAATGCTGACTTTTACACGTGCTCTTTCCTGCAGTACACTGTGGCCTTGCTCCAGTCGTCTGCTTTTGTGTCACCAAAGACGACTGGACAAAAAAGTTCCTTTTGAGTATGGCTAAAAGACAAGTTTTCCTGAAGATTTTATTTATATAGTTCTTACAATTTTCTTATTTTCCAGCAAATATTTAAATTGAAAATTTAATGAAAGGAGTTCCAAAAATACTAAAAAGAATGTGTATAAAACAAAGATAAGGTTCATAAGTAAAACAATTTGCATTTGGGGGGCTTGTACTCAAAAAACACATTAAATAGGACTTAACATCTTCAGGCTTACTTGTTTCAGGTATTTTTGATCACTAGTTATTTCCCATATGGCTTTTTATTTATTTCTGAATTTTAAAAACCTTATGGCTTTTGATTTTATCATTGAAGTATACTTGATTTACAATGTTGTGTTAGTTTCAGGTGTATAGCAAAGTGATTCATTTATATACATATACATATATTCTTTTTCAGATTCTTTTCCCTTGTAGGTTATTAGAAAATGTTGAATATAGTTCCCTGTGCTATACAGTAGCTCTTGCTGTTTATCTATTTTATATACAGTAGTGTGTATATGTTAATCCCAAACTCCTAATTTATTCCTCCTCCCCTTTCCCCCTTTGGTAACCATAAGCTTGTTTTCTATGTCTGTGGATTTATCTGTGTTTTGTACATAAGTTCATTTGTATCATTTTTTATTTTTAGATTCCCCATATAAGCAATATGCTATATTTGTCTCTGTCTGGCTTACTTCACTTAGTATGATAATTTCTAGGTCCATCCATGTTGCTGCAAATGGCATTATTTCATTCTTTTTAATGGCTGAGTAATATTCCTTTGTATATATGTACTATATCTTCTTTATCCATTCCTCTGTCGATGGACATGTAGGTTGCTTCCACGTCTTGGCTATTGTAAATAATGCTGCAGTGAACTCTGGGGTGCATGTATCTTTTCGAATTACGGTTTTCTCCAGATATATGTCTATGGTTGGGATTGCAGGATCATATATGGTAGCTCTACTTTTAGTTTTTTAAGGAACCTCAATACGGTTCTCCATAGTGACTGCACAATTTACATTCCCACCAACTGTGTAGGAGGGTTCCTTTTTCTCTGCGCCATCTCCAGCATTTACTTGTAGACTTTTTGATGATGACCATTCTGACCTGTGTGAGGTGTTAACTCATTGGCTTTTGATGTTTTTATTTTCTTACATGGAAGATGTCAATCATAAATATTATTAATGGACTGAAAATAATGTTTATGAAATACTGAAAATTAGAAAGCATCATACAAGTCTTCTGATTCTGACCAAGATGGAGTAAGCCCACTTCAGCCTATCTTTCCTTACAATTACCACCAAAAAACCCTGAACAAAATACAAAAAGCAACTACCTGAGGATTCTGAAAACTGAACCAAAGCAAACAGATTGTGAAAAGGAGTCATAACCTAAAGAACTGAAAACCTCCGATCTGTAAAAGGCATTGTTGAAAGAATGGGAAGACAAGCTACAGACTGGGAGAATATTTGGAAAACAAACAACTGTCAAAAGGCTCATATGCAGAATACATAAAAAGCCATTGAAAGTCCCCAGTAAGAAAACAAAGAACATATTTTTTAAATGGGAAGATTTTGGACAGATACTTCACCGAAGAAGATACATGGAGGAAAAACACAGAAGCCTCTCAATGTCATTGACCACCAGGGAAATGCAGATCAAAACCACAATGAGATATCAATAAATATCTATCAGAAGAATGGCTAACTACGTACAGGTAGGTAGGTAGATGGGTAGGTAGACAGACCGACAATATCAAGTGCTGGCAAGCAAAGCAACTACAATCTCACATCTCGCTGGTGGGAATACAAAAGGAGACAGCCACTTTGGAGGAAAACTCGGCAATTTCTGAAAAATTTACGCATACACCTACCATAGGAGCCAGCCACCCTACTACTAGGTATTTACTGAGATAACAGATCAGAGGTTGACAGGGTGTGGGGGTGGGAAGAGGACAATGGCTATAAAAGGGTACCAGAAGAATATCTAGAGGTTCCATATCTCTTCTATTCGTTGATTGGTTGGTGGTTACATAACTATTATGGTTGCATGATATTTTTTGCATTTACCAAAACTAATAGAAGTGTACACAAGAAAGGGAGATTTTGCTGTATGTAAATAAGTTTTAAATGAATTTTAAAAATGTAAAAAAAAGCATCATACAAATATGTAATAAGCCTTTTCAAAAACCTTTACTAGAACAGATAACAGACTTTTCACAGAAACGTCAAATATCACCTGCAAATGTCTCTCAATTGTCAATGCGGCAAACGGTTTCGATCACCAGCTTGAGGCCCTAATAAATGATCCAGACATTTTAAATTCTAACTATCTGATCTCACACTTAAACTCTATGTCACCTCAAAACACTCTGAGACTTCTGCATGGTTGTTTCGCTTTTCAAATCGACCATTTACTGATATCCTATTATTTTCATATAAATGAAACTCCTCCTCTCTTAAGCACAATATTTCTGATGCTAACAGTTCTATGCACTTCCTTTAAACAGACATTTTTAACAACCAACTTTAACTTGGATCATCTTTTAAGTCAAAATATAGTATGTCACCAATTCAGAATTCTTATCAGCTATCCTTAGAAATTGCATAAGCCAATTTTAGAATTTCCTTTCTGTCCCCAATTTTCTTATTTTATGCTTTGATAAACTTCCCTCAATTAAATATGGCTAACCTTAAGTCCAAGTCTTTTCTGTACAGGTTTGACATCACACCTTATACCCCTCAAAAAAAGAAAAAAATACCTTGCAAATTATAAGGAAATAGCGAAGGATGAAACTCTAAAGCAGTTTTTCTCAAAGAAGCGTGGTTTTGCCTCTGAGGTTACACTTGGCCATGTCTGAAGACACATTTGCTTGTCACTGGGTTGGAGGGAGATGGGAGGTTTGCTACTGCTATCTAGTAGGTAGAGGCCAGGATTGACACCAAACAACGTACAGGAAAGCCCCTATGACAGAGAATTATCCTGTTCAAAATGTCAAAAGTGCTGAGACTGACCCCACAGATGCAGAGAACAAACTAGTGGTTACCAGTGGGGAGAGAAAAGGGGGGAGGGACAATACAGGGGTAGGGGATTAAGAGGTACAAACTATTAGGTATAAAATAAGCTCCAAGGATATACTGTACAACATGGGGAATATAGCCAATAGTTTATAATAACTATAAATGGAGTATAAACTTTAAAAATTGTGAACCATTATATTGTAGACCTGTAATTTATGTAATATGATATGTCAACTACATCAACTGTACTTCAATTTAAAAAAAAAAAAAGTGCTGAGATTGAGAAATCCTGCCCCAAAGAAATCAACCTATTCAAGAATGACATATACTAATGAAAACGTGAGCACAAAATCAAAACTTGGGGTAATTTCTAGGCATTCCACTTATTCTCTTTCCAACGACTGCACAGCAACATATTGATACTAGATTTTTCAATATCAAGGAGAAGTAACAGTACATTATCACTTGTTATACAAAGGCATAAGACTGTAGCAGTTTAAGAAATACATCAAAAGTTTGCAATAGAAAGAAATATATGTGATTTAAGGAAACAGAAAGCCATACAAAAATGAGTTGGAGTGCAAGGAAATCTTGAATCAATGACTTCCTGCATGGGAACACAGGTCTGGTTTTTAAGGTCTGGCTCAATAAAAGAAAACCTAATACATTTCTGTTTATGCTAAGTCTAAAACTCCACATGAATTTTCAATGATTCTGTGTGAAACAGTATAAAATCTGCATTTATTAGTATAAGTTTTGCATGAGAGCTTCCACTGTCCATTTAAAAAGCAAGTCACCTATCATTAATGCTCAGTTACACTAGAGTTAATGATTTAGGACAGGATATCTAATAGGTCGCAACAAAAATTAACAACAGCTTATAATTATAGATGCTAATTTGGATAAGCTCTCACTAATTAATAGAAGAATTTATCCTTGGCATTTATTTTAACCACGATCAAGCATTGCTTATTATTTTAATCGACTACATGAACCAGTTACACACGGTGCAAATGAACATCAAACTACATATATTAACACAAGAAACTCTCAATCATGAGATCTGCAAATAGTGACAATTGCTTTTGCATCATAAGACAGCTATGTACCTCATTCACAAATCAAATATAAACCAAGATGATGGTCACTTTAACATGGAAAGAGACAAATCTTGAGGGGTCACAAGTAGCTTTTCGACACCTAAAGTTGCTACAAAAGACATACCTGCCAAAATTAATTGAAACATAATGCGAAAAAGTACAAACTACCTTATCTCTCCAAGCTCCACTCTATATTTAATATGAAACAGCAATCTCTTTCCTCTGAAGTGTACATGGTCACCTAAATTGGCTGAAATGTTGACACACTGATGCCAGGTTAAATGTTGCCCTTGAATCAAGTCTCTATTTCTAATTGAGAATTAATCTTGGACTTGCCCACATGAAAGGGATGGATCTCTGCCAGCTGCAGTAGTTGCAATAATCACAGGCAATAAAGGACACACCTTGTTGGCCTATGTAGTTATTTTACATTTATCTGGTGTGATATTTGGTTCAGAAACCATTTCAACCTTTTAACTTCTATTTTGACAAAAGAGTTACTGAGAAAACGTTACGAGAATTTGCAAATGCTCACCCATAGGTTCCTCATAAAGCATTTTATAATTCGTCAGGACACCTGAACACTGCTGCAACGCGTGTGAAATTTTTATTTGTAAATAAGACCATGTCTAGCTTTGCCCAAATTGACTTTGCAATATTTGACCAGTGTATCATCTTTTTCCTATATCCAATTCATTCTGTGAAGGATTCTTCCTTACTTCCCACCATTTTAGCCAACATGTTTTAAACATAATGAAGAGTTTATGGTAAAAAGCATTAAGAAAGGGTAGACAAGGTCCCCTTTAACACATGGTGACTTCTGGTTCTGACAACGATGGAAGAGTCCTATTCCTCCCAGGTCCTCTTTCCATAACTTAAAAACCCTAGGCATAACATGATAAACAAGTATAGGAGGACTCTTCAAGGTGGGAAGAAGGCAAAAAAAACTTAGGGACCTCAGGATTTGAGAAACAACATGGCAGTTAATCCCCCAGTATTCTTATTACTGCCCATATACCCCAGACAGAGCATTCCAGAAGCATCTATCCTAGAACTGCCAACAGGCACAGGTAAAGTACATTCCAAGAATAGTCTACTTCTCCTAGATAAAGGACAGGGAAAATGGTGGCCTAAGATAAAAGGCCTTTTAGGCAATGTCTGCCCTACTTCAGCCAGACACCAATGGAGAAACCACAGGGAAACACACAGACACTCTCTCATGGTTCTAACAGAGCCCATCAGGAGCTCAATCTTTCATCTCACCCTCCCACCCAGCAGAAGTAAGCTGCAGTACCTTGAATCCCCTACCTGGTAGAACTGACAGGGCCATTCAGAGATCTCATCTTCCATTGCCCCTGGCAAAGCAGGCAGTGTTTAGTTCCCTGCAGAGTGGTGCTGAAAACCCAACAAAGAGCTGTTCTTCCCTTCTCCACTTGGCGAAAGCAGGCAACTCTCCAATCTAACAGTAGGGGGAGTATTGCTGGCAAAGAGTAAGGAAATTATTTTCTATACCCTGCTCCACGGAAGGAGGTGGCACTCTGATCCCCTTTCAAAATAGTATTGGCAGGGTGAGAGGGGAGCTGATCTGCCATCCCCACCTGACTGAAGCGGGCTGTACTCCAATTCCTCACCAGGGGATTGTAACCTCAGCCCAGCAAGGACTGAGACTCCAACTCTACCCTCCCATCTGACAACAGGGAGACCTAATGAGGAGGTACAGAGGCAGGGCGAGTCAGCATTCCACTCCCCCCACCGCCCCCTGCCAGGGCCTAGCAGGAGCTGACCCTTCCTACTCACCAATCATCAGTAAGACTGAACAAGGAAAGGAAGTGTGAGCCAGGTCTGGTGAGCACTTTATCTCCCCCAATCCTTGGTGTCAGGGGAGCCCAGGTGAGAGCTGTACCTCTACACCCACTTCATGGCAATGAGACTGAATGCAGTGTTGTGTATCAGGGCTAGTCTGTATTCTGTTTCACACCCAACTCCCACCAAGTGAGCCTAATGGGGAGCTGAGCTGGGCCCCCATCCCAACTTGTGTTAGTGAGACTGAAGGATGTAGTATGAGGTAGGGCTGGTCAGTATTCCACTGTCCTCTTTACTTCCTTGTGAAGTGAACCCAATGGGAAGCTGAGCCTCCACTTACACCTGGCATCCATGAAGCAGAATAAGGTGACAGGAGAGGGGTTACTTGACACTCCACTGCCCCTTCCTTGGTGTCAATGGGGACCAGCAAGAAGCTGAGCTTCCACTCACCCCACAGTCACAAAGGGGTGTGAGCCAGCAATGTGCTTCCCCCTCCTGGTGACAGTGGGGCTCAGCGGGCATATATCTGGAGAAAACCATAATTCGACAAGATACATGCACCCAAATGTTCATTGCAGCACTATTTACGATAGCCAAGACATGGACACAACCTAAATCTCCATCGACAGAGGAACAGATAAAGAAGATACGGTACATATACACAATGGAATATTACTCAGCCATAAAAAAGAATGAAATAATGCCGTTTGCAGCAACATGCATGGACCTAGAGATCATCATACTAAGTGAAGTATGTCAGACAAATATCATATGATATCACTTATATGTGGAATCTACAAAATGATACAAATAAACTTATTTACAAGACAGAAAAAGACTCACAGACTTCAAAAACAAACTTATGGTTACCAAAGGGGAAAGGTGGTCAGGAGGGATAAATTAGCTGTTTGGAATTCACATGTACACACTACTATATATGAAATAGATAATCAACAAGGACCTACTGTATAGCACGGGGAACTCTACTCAATATTCTGTAATAACCTACATGGGTAAAGAATCTGAAAATGAATAGATACATGTATAACTGAATCACTTTGCTGTACACCTGAAACTAACACAACATTGTAAATCCACTATACTCAAATATAAAATAAAGATGAAATTAAAAAAAAAGAATCCGGGCTTCCCTGGTGGCGCAGTGGTTGAGAGTTCGCCTGCCGATGCGGGGGACAGGGGTTCGTGCCCCGGTCCGGGAGGATCCCGCATGCCGCGGAGCGGCTGGGCCCGTGGGCCATGGCTGCTGGGCCTGCGCGTCCGGAGCCTGTGCTCCGAGACACGAGAGGCCACAGCGGTGAGAGACCCGTGTGCCTCAGGAAAAAAAAAAAAAAAAAAAGAATCCATCAGCACTTGGAGACGACAGGTGGGTGGGTAGGTGGCCCACTTTCACCAAGGAGGTGTTGAAAATGCTAACCTTCCAACCCGTCATCTGCAACAAGGCCACCAGTGAGGTGATGGTGACAGGGACAGGTGGGAAACTGAACATATACATTCACCTGGCCATTGTGTCAGATCTCAATAGGGGGACAGCCTAGTGATAAAACGAAAAGTGAACTGGAGCCAGAGTCTCATAATATAGTATCCAAAATGTCTAGGATAAAATAAAAGTCACATGTCATACAAATAACCAGAAAAACTATGACTTGAATGAGAACAGAAAATCTACCAATACCAACACTGAGATGAATCAGATAGAAGAATTATCTGATAAGGATTTAAAAGCATAAAAATACTTCCACAAGAAATTGTGAATTCTTTCAAAGCAAATGAAGAAAGAAGAGAAAATCTCAGCAAAGTAATAGAAGTTATAATAAAAGATCCAAATGGAAATTTAAGAATTATTTTTAAACAAAACTTTGAGACAATTAAAAAACTTGCTATATGGACTCAAGAGTAAAGTTAAGATGATGGAATAGAAACTGTGAACTTGAAGACAAATCAATGGTATTTACCTAAATTGAAACAAAAGAGAAAAAAATATTAAAAGAAATAAAATGAAGTGAGCCTCAAGGATCTGTGGGACAATAACAAAGAGATAGTATCTCTATAATTAGAATCACAGAGGAGAGTGACATTGAAAATATATTGAAAGAAATATTGTCTGAAAACATTGAAAAATGGCAAAAGACATAAACGTACAGATTCATAAGGCTGAGCAAACTCCCAATAATAGGATAATACCAAAGAAATTCATGCCAAGGAATTCAATATTAAACTTCTGAAAACAAAGCACAAAGAGAAACTCTTGAAAGTTGCCACAGGAAAATGATGCAAAACTTATAAGGGAATATCAATTCAAATTACAACACCTGGTTTCTCACCTGAACGATGGAGGCCAGAAGGAGCGGCACAACATTTTTCAAGTAATGAAAGAAATTAACTCTCAATCACAAATTTTACATTCAGCAAAAATATCCTTTAGGAATGAAGGGAAAATCAACACATTCTCAGTTGAATGAAAACTAAGAGAATTTGTTTTCATCCAGCTCACTCTTAAAGAGGGACTAAAGAAAGTCCTTTAAAGAGAAACAAAATGACAACAAAAGGTTTAGAATTTCAGGAAGAAAATAAGAACATCAGAATGAGTAATATTAGGAGTAAATACATAAACTATCCTTATCATGAGTTTATTAAATAATATTTGATGGTCAAAGCAAAAACTTTAACACCATTTGCTGTGGTGCTCAATGTGTGGAGAGGAAACACTCAAGGCAATTATACTTAAAAAGCAGTGTAGGTAAAGGGACCTAAATGGAAGTAAAGTTTCTACACTTCAACTGAAGTGACAAAACATCCATGTCAGTAGACTAAGTTAATTATATATACTGTAATACCTAAGCCGCTAAGAACGTTATACAAAAAGATACACCAAAAATGTTATAAATAAAGATGGAACCCTAAAACGTGTTCAAGTAACCCACAGCAAGGTAAGAAAAGCGAAACAGAGAAACCAAAATCAGAAGAAACAGAGAACTAATGACAAAACTGCAGACCTAAGTCTATCACATCATTAAGAAGCTTAGATGTAAATGGTCTAAATACACCAAATAAGTGACAGAGATTGGCAGAGTGGATTAAAATTAGATAGATACATAGATAATTGATATACATGCAGAATATAAATAAATATATACAGAATATATATATAAAACATGCTATGCAACAGCAGAATACACGTTAATTTCAAGTGCTCACAGAACGTTCACCAAGAACGTGGGGCCATTTTTTAAAAACTCAGCAAATTTTAAAGAACTGAAACTAAACAGTGTTTTTTCTGACCACAATGGATTCAAATTGGAAATCAATATCAGAAATATAATTTTGTTAAATCTTCAAAAGCTTGGAAACAAGAAACCTACTTGTAATTAATGCATGAGTCAAAGAAGTCTCAACAAAAATAAAAAATACATAGAACTGAATAATAATGAAAATACAACATACTAAAATCTTTGTGATACAGCTAAAGCAGTACAAAGAGGAATATTTACAACACTAAATTAAACATTAAATTAAATTACACACTAAATCACAGCACTAAACCTACTGCTTGCTTTTAAGGAGAGAAAAGGTCTGGAAATATCCATCTAAGATCTTACCTCAAGAAACCCCAGAAAGAGAGCAAAATAAGCACAAATCAAGCAGACAGAAGGAAATAATAAATGTAAAAGCAGAGATCAATGAAACTGAGGATAGCTAAACAATAGAGAAAAATCAAGGGAAAATGTGGTTTTTCAAAAATATCAATTAAATTATAAACTTTTGGCAAGACTAACAATTATAAGAGAGAAGACACGAATAATATCAATAATGAAGCAGGTGATATCACTTTAGATCCTATAGCCAGTAAAACGATAATAAGGGGTAATAAAAGATAAGATGAATAATATTACAGTCACAAATTCAACATCTTAGAAGAAATAGACTAATTGTCTGAAAACCACAAATTACCTAAAATCAACCAAGATAAAATAGACAATCTGAATTAAAGAAATTCAATTTAATTAAAAATCTTCAAATATGAGATCTCCAAACAGCTTCACTAAACCTGGAGATGCCTACCAAACATTTAAGGAAGAATTAACGCTAATTTTACATAATCTATTTCAGAAAACAGAATAGGAGGGAACACTTCCCAACTCATTTTATGAGGACAGCATTAACCTAATACCAAAAGATAGTACGAGAAAGGAAAATTATGGATCAATACAGCTCATGAACATAGATGGAAAATTCCTCAGAGGAGTACTAGTAAATCAAGCCAAACAGCATATAAAAGGAATCATCATGACCAAGTCGAATTTATTCCAGGTATGTAAAGTTGGTTAAACATTTGAAAATCAATCAGTGTAACCAACCAGATTAACAGGCTAAAGAAGAAAAATCACATCAATTGATGTAAAAAAGGACTAACAAAATCCAACACTCATTATGATGAAAATTTTAATAAATTAGCAATAAAGGGAAATTTTCTCAACGTGATGAAGAGCATCTACAGCTAACGTTATACTTATTCGTGAAAAACTGAACGTTTTCTCCCTAAGATCAGAAACAAAGCAAAGGTGTTTGTTATTACCACTCTTATTCAACATAGTATTAGAAATTCTAGCTATTGCAACAAAGAAATAAAAATCACACAGACTGGAAAGAAAGAAACTGCTCCTAACTGCAGGCAACATGATTGTCTATGTAGAAAATCCCAACAAATTACAAAAGAACTTTCAGAACTAATAAATTAGTTCAGCAAGGTTTTTAAATATAGGATCAAGCCCCCCCAAATCAGTAACATTTTCTGTATTATAACAAAAAATATGTGGGAACTAAAATTTAAAACCTATAACCAATTTCAATCACTCCAAAGAAAATTTAACACTTATGAATAAACTTAGCAAAACATGCACAGGATCTGTATGCTGAAAATTACAAAATACCAATAAAAGAAATCAAAGACCTAAATTGTTCATGTATTGGAAGGTTCAGCATAGTAAAACATACCAATTCTCCCCAAGTTGATCTAGAGATGCAATGAAATTCCTAACAAGATCCCAACAAGACATTTGGTAGACACAGGTAAATTTATTCTAAAACTTATATGGAAAGGCACAGGCCCTGAAATATATTAAAAATATGAAATCTGTGGTGAAGTAAGGAACAGGTTGGGTGTGTTTATAAAAGGGAAATTTGGGGTAGCCTTATGGTAATAGAACTGTTCTTTATCTTGACTATGATGGAGCCACAAATCTACATATGTGATAAAACTGTATAGAACTGCACATACAAACAAGTCCAGAAAAATGGAAAGTCTAAATAAAGTGGGTGGATTGTATCAATGTCAGTATCCTGGTTGTTATATTATACTATAGTTTTGCAAGATGTTACCCTTGGGTAAGGGATACTTGGGATCTCTCAGTATTATCTCTCACAAATGTTTGCAAGTCGACAATTACCTCAAAAAAAGTTAATTAAAAATAAACAAAGAAGCACTATCTACACTGGACCTCTCCAAGTTTAGTGCTCCCTAGTTTTCAAAATTTCTTGGGTCTCACTTCTCTTTAATATTTATAAAAGCCTCTTCCCACAAACTTTGAGATGTTCTGTCTGAGACTGCTACAGGTATTTTAAGGGATTAAATAATAACGGTCACCATTCGTCCCAATGTGTATTCCCACAGAATTCATCTTATTTCCAGTTTACTGCTACCTCTCATTCAACCCAAACACTGAACCCAACTCTTTTATATAAATTCCCTAAGGTACCAAACCCCTCAAAATAGCTACCTGTAATCGATTTTGGCCAAATAACACAGTGGATTTGCATCCCAGAAAACAACAAACTTAACATTACATATTGTACATCCATAATCTAAACTTTCTCGGTCAACCCCACTACAGTGAAACTGGCACGAGCTGAGTCTCCTCTTCCAGCCCTTCGTCTCTGGCTCTCCTCTCCTCCCCAACCCCCAACTGGAATGCTTTATGTCCTTTCCCTGCCCTTTCCTTTTTCCTTTCTTTCTTTTCTCCCTAGATTGAGAACCATGAACACAAATCATAAACAAGAGAATCCAACTAGTTTTCTACTTCTAGAATATACAATGTTTTTCAGGGATTATCTCATGTAGTCTTTAGAAAGCAGAATGACTGCTTTTCCCGATATGAACACTTACAAAAAATATATATTGACATACATACACACATAATTATATATATATTATATATATAAATATCATTTTTCTCTGCTGTAATTAAATAATTGGAAGATTAACAAATCTATTAAAGCCTTTCCATTCTTGGAAAAGTTTTTATAGTTTGTTTTATTTTAACTGTTCTTTCTTTGGCTTAGAGATATCTAAACTGGTATCTTGAACATATGCTCTTATTATGCATCCAGAACAATACAGCTGCTTGGAATATTTTTGAACGTCGCATTTGAGAGAGAGAAATACCAAGGGAAAATATATGGGAAAAGAAAACTATTCAAGGCCATGTTTAAATAAAGTCATATTCTCTCTTCCATTACCAAGCGATACATACCATAGGCCAAATTCTGCCCTAGGTTATATGAGCGCTCTTCTTTTTGACTTTAGTGGGAATTGTTCATGTATAACTGAAGGCTTCAGTTAGCCCCGTGGACACAAAAACGCCTGCCCTCAAAAGAAGCAAAAATGATCTGTCTTATTTGGCTTTTAGATGAAAGTGATATAATATAAATGACAATTCCATTAGATAATATAGGTTTTAAAAAGCACTACCATCAAGTTTTAACCATTACAAATTTGAGAGAATTACCATAGTGGCATTGGCAAGACCAGAGATTGTTGAAACAAATAAGACGACGTTGGAAAATACTTTTCTTTTTATCGCAATTTTCAATTTTAGTAGTGTATGGAATAACTGTGCACTATAATATTTGTATATATTTTCCTTTTGTATATATTGTACATTTTCTAGCTATTGGCTGAGAATCAACCATTTTCTAGCAGAAAAAAATTGCTAAGTTCTTCAAATATCGGTTTCTAAGTTTAAATGTTAATTTATCCATAGCTTGCTTTAGATTTTGATTAGAGGTTTTTCCAGAGGAAAGGTCTTACTGAACTTAAATTTTTGCCATGAAATATTAGACTGATAACATTCAGACTTGTAAAGGGTAAACACTACAATGAGAGGTGTGTTCATCTTTTTGCATACATCAGCTAGACAAACCTTTTCTTTTGGTGTGTGTGTGTGTATATATATATATGTATATATATATGTATATATATATAGTGTATATACTAATGGAGAATAATAGTTATGAAATATATTGGATTAGGAGCAGGTGAAAAAACCTGGGTTGTCTGTCAGAGGGAGAAACAAAAACAAAAGACTTCATAGCTCTATGTAAAACTCTAAGCCACTTTTTCAAGACTTTTTCATTTAATACATGATATATTTCTTTCTAAGAAACTCAGACTCCCTGAGGCTTACAACATCTTTTGCTATTTTCATCTTCCAGGCATTGTCCACCTATTCCTGGTATGTAGAATTTCTTCCTTCCTCCTCTTCTCCACCTTAAAAGCCTATTTTTCCTTCAATAGTTAACGCAGATCCTACCTTCTTTATGCATCTTTCCTGACATACCTGAATTGGAATGAGTCATTTCCTGTCTTAAATTCTGATTATTTTATTTTGTTATACACTTTGTAATCCATCAAGGTAGGAAGGAGAACAAGAAATAATACTTGGGCCCCACCCCAGACCAATGAAGACACAATGGAGTGTGGGCATCTGAATATTTTTGAAAGCTTCTCAATGATGCTAATGATCTTTAGAGTTGAGAATTATTGCTCTGAGCTGCAGTCTAGCTTGTAAGTACTAAATATCCAAATTCTGACTCTCTTCCAGTACTTCTCCTTGGGCAAATGAAACCATTAGTCATACAATCATCCAAGCCAGAAATCTGGGATTTATCATCTCCCTTTACCTTAACCTCTACTTTCCTTCCATCAACAAGCCCTTTGATTTTAATTCCTAAATAGCTTTCAAAGCTGACCACTTCTCTGTGTATCTGCTATTGCCATCATGGTTCAAGGTATCTCACTTGGGCTCTAAGAGTAACCTAACAACACTTTTTTCTTGTCCTCATGCAAACTGTTCTCCTTCAGTGCAACCAACATGGTCCCTCTGAAAAGATAATCTGCTCAGGCCATACATTTTCCTTACTTCCCCCCACTTCCTCCCTCATCCCCTGTTCCCTGCATAAAGCATCTCAGTAGAGTTCTCTTGAAAACACTTTAACACGGCCAACAGTGATCTTTAAAACATAGCATCTTCCAATGGCTCTGGCTACATTTCACATGCTGCTCCACTCCACCTCCACTGGCCTTTCAGTATCTCATATGCAACAAAGTCCCTTTTACAAAAGGGCATCTGCACTATTTGCTATGCACGGATGAAATGTTCTCTACTCTGGTCACCTAGTTCAATCCTGTATGTTCTTTTGAATATATACTGTTATCAGTTAAATTCTATCCCCACACAAAAGACAGACTGAAGTCCTGACCCCCCATGTCTGTGACTATGACCTTATTTGGAAACAGAGTCTTCGTGGATATAATCAAGTTAAGGTGAAGTCATACTGATTAGTTGGATCCTAACCCAGTATAACTGGTGTCCTTACAGAAAGAGGAGACACTGACACACACACACACAGGGGAGGAGATGGCCATGTGATATCGGAGGCAGAGATGAGCCTGATGCATCTAAAAACTCAGGATTTCTGGCAAACACCGGAAGCTAGAAGAAGCAAGTGAGGCTACTCCTCTATAAGTTTTAGAAAGAGCATGGTCTTGCAGATACCTTAATTTCAGACTTCTGGCCTCCAGAACTGGGAGAGAATACATTGTTGTTATTTTAAGCTACTCAGCTGGTGATTTTTTAGGGCAGGCCTAGCAAACTAATACTCGTATCTAATACAATTTCTTCAAAGTAAGCTTTCCTTGACTTCAGAGATTTGATCAAATTGTCCTTCAGATGATCCCACAGAACATATCACAGTTATAATTCGGTTTTCCTTGGTCTGATTGTCTGTCTTTTCCTTCCAATAGACTGTAAGCTCCATTACAGCAGACTATAAAGTACTTTATCAGACATTATTTTCTTTACGTGTCATTTACAGTAGAAGCTAAATAGGCTGGGTTTATCTTTGTTCCCAATTGTCACAGGTATCTATCATTTCAAGGAGCTACATAATTTTCCTAGGGTTGTACAAATTTTAAGTAAAATATCAAGAATTAAACATTGCCTTTTGGCTAAATATTATAAAGTCTCATGCAAAAATGTACAGAGAATAATTTTTATGTTTTTACTTGGAGGGTTTTACCTTTCTCCATAATCAAGTGGGAAGAATTCCCCCTTATTTTTAAGGTATCCTTGCAAAAGGCTTGGTTCTGTATGCCATGGATCGGGTGATCAGGGTGGGTTAAGTGGATTATTCTTTCTTTAATCCACTCTAGTCTTTCCTGTCATAAACCAAAAAGATACTGAGCAGAACTGTATATAAAATTATATTCTGTTATGTATTTAAGGCACCTGTATCCCTGAGAGATATAACTGTAAACTATATTGATTTGAATTATTTGTACAAATCATGTAAATATGTGAAGCATTACAAATATGTACAAATGTATGAAAATTCCTTTATATTTTATTTACTTTACAAATATGTCTTGTTTCAGTTCTTGGTTTTTGTCAGGGGGAGTTCAGAGAACTTTGATAATTAACTACTTCTTCTGTCTTCACAGTGACCTAGGTTTACAGCAATTTATTATTTTTTTAGGTAAAGGTCAGAGAAAATTGAGACTGTAAATTCCGGCAGATAATTTCACCTCTCTAAGGCTCCTTTTTTAATCCAGTTCACCTAGTCAGTGCTCAATAATCACAGCTGTTATTATTATCATCACTTTCAGCTGATTATTCTGAAAAGCTTTGTTAAATTCTATTGATCTTTACTTCATTTTGAATAACAAACTATTCCCCTAACTTGGGGGATATTCAGTCGGCTAGCTACAAACAGAAGGCTTTCATATACATGTAAATAGTTACAGTTTAAAGCAATGAAAATTATGAAAGGAACGACATGGATTGAGATTCTCTTGTGGTGGGAGTCGAGGTGGTGCCCCCAGGAGAATCCCAGTTCACAGAGCTTCCTGAAATGAATGAGGAAGCTTCCATAAGGCTGCAAGGACGTTTTATGTTCCCTCAATCAACAGAGACAAGGCAATACCTTTATAAAGTGTGCACATGGGCATACACTCCAGAGATTCATTGAGAGAGTTGGTTTATCTATTCTAACAAATGTTGGTTAAATTGCATTTTCTTTTTCTCCAGAACCATCAATAGTTTCCCTTTTTCAGATTGAATACATAAATCAAAGAACATTTTTCATGAACAAACTATGATTATGAAACTCCTATTCTTCGTCTGTTGATCCCTAAAACTTTATTTACCCATGCATTTTTTTCCTTCACTGTATCAGATTAGAACTGCTCTTTTTCACTTTATTGTAGCTAGGACCATCTGTGGCTCTTGACTTGTCAGTGTATCGAGGAGCCCTCAAAAGAGCATAGATGATGTGAAAAACCCCACTGCTAAACTATTTCTTGCGTCCATACTTGCAGTATTTCATCAGCTTCTAATTATAGTACATAATTATTTGACTGCATTTTAGCATAATTACTAATGGGTTACTATACTAATGATTCTTTGATGCCATTTGTCCTATAAAATGTGTAGAACTACTTAAGGGAAAACAGTTTTCAGAGTTTCATAAAACTCTGAGGTTTTACTTTTAAATGATGTGCAACTAAATGTCAATATACTTCCAAGTTGTACTACCCACAAGCCCTAACAAACTGCTGAAGTAAAATCCTTTTACATATTTTCAAAACTTTTTTTTAAAAAAAGAAAATCCGAAGAGGTCTCTTAAAATAACTATAACATGTGCTGATTCAATAAGAAAACTAAGCTTTAAAAAAAATCTGCTAATGTTATCAGTGTTCCCCACTCGATAATAAAAAGTCTGAATTGATTTTTTTCCAGTTTTAGTACAAAATATATGACATAACGAATTTCAGCTTGATATAATTTGAAATAGCCAATATATTAAACTCCAAAGTGAAATTTAAATTGGCAATCATGTCAGGTTCAAGTCCCTGAATGAATATTAATTTAAAAACTAATCATTTTCCAACAGGTTGAAGCTTCGAAATGCTAGTTCTTGAATAAAAGCTGTTAGATCCATTACTGTAACATCAGGCATTTTTTGTTTAGGAAACTAGACCTCCAACATTTGGTATGTCTGGCTCTTCCTAGCATCTTTTTTTTTTTGCCCAGGGAGTTAATTATTTAAAACTCATTTCTTTTTCTGGATTTGGTAAATTAGAATTCTGATTTTACTGATGGAAAGCTGATACTGAGTGAACTGTCTGAGGTAAGGTGTAAGGTCAGATCGGTTAATTAATTTTATGTCACTGTGACTTTCTAAGTTAAATTCTGAGCCAACTCCATGAGTAAAGATGTTTTATTTTTATATACACACACACACATACCATGTAAATTCATTGATTTGTGGCCATATTGGAGGATGAGTAAAAATATATGCATACACTACAGACTTGCAATTTTAAACTTGACTAAGCCAGATTATCAAGTGTGTGTTCTAGCCTATGCCCAGCATTATTAAGTCCCTAACCTCAAAATCAAACAGAATCTGGATGCACTATATTATAAGGCAACAGAGAATAAGTTACATTTCATATTAAAATATGTTCTTTGCAGTTAAACAGTGAGAGTTACAAGCTGCATTTGTCCATATCTTGGCTATGAAATCTACCAAAAACATGTTTGTGTAAATACCAGATAGCAGGGGGAAGCAGAAAAAAGCACAAACCCGATCGTCATTTGAGGACAAAGCTGTCAGTTACCATCTCTGTCTAGACAACCCTACACAACTTAGAAGCTTTCCATACTTTCAAAGTCACTTACTTCTTAACGTAGAATTCCAGGAAGTCTGGTTTTGTTCATCTAGTCCTATCCTCTTATACATAAGTAAGAAAACTGAGTCAAGTGTATTTGTTAAAACTACTGAGTAGCATTACTTGAGTCAGATTTCTCTACACCTCATCTCTTATCCTTCCCACTGCTTTTTGTATTAACTTCCAAGGAATGAGCACATTCTTTATTAAACATCTATGAGTTATTATAAATATTGTAATATCTCAAATGTATTCAGACTTGTTTCCAGTTTAAAGGAACCCTACGCAGAACTCCAATTTAAATAATTGCTCTTTAATTTTTATTTGAATGAATTCAGGTCTCCATAATGCTGGGTACCCCCAAATCTATCAATAAATGCCAGACGAATAAATAAGCGATCTGCACGGCTTTTCTAATGATTTAGGACTGTTTCATTCTGTAGTTTTAACGTAAAATGTAGAATGGCGGGGGGGAACTTATGTAAAAGTAAATAAGTAAAAGAAGACCACAAATTGGATAGGACAAATTTTCTCTTGATAGTCGGTTATGAAATAAAGCAGTCTCATTAAATCATAAGTACTTTAACCGTTTCTTGAAAGAAGGGGAAGATTTAAAGATTTATAAAGAAATTTTGCCTAGACTAGGAAGTGACTCACATTTGACATGTATTGAAATGATAATGCTGATTCCAATAGGCACGCTAAGAGCATGTGACTCCCAGGGGAGTAATTCAGTCATGGTTACCTCTTCACATTTGGAATTTTAAACTTTCTTTGTAAAGCTTTTAATGTACTACTGCCTGCCAAAACATGGCACATTTTCACGGATAAGGCAAAATAAAGGCAAGTAAAAAGCATTTTTTTCATCAGCGTTGATATAAAAATATGCGACAAATATAGCTATTCAACAACGTTTCAAGATTCCATTTCTTCAGTCTTCAGTGTTTTTTTGTGGTTTTTTTTGGCCACATGGCGGCACGCGGGATCTTAGTTCCCCAACAAGGGCTCAAACCTGCGTCCCCTGCAGTGGAAGCGCAGAGTCTTAACCATTGGACCTCCAGGGAAGCCCCTCTGCAGTGGTTTCTATTTCCATTTTTTATATGGAAACGTCATAACACAATTCTGTTGGTCTGGTCAGTGGGTGGAATGGACAAGATATAGAGCAAATTAGTCCCCTATCTGCTAACTACTGAACAAATGAGAGGCAAGCATGACACACTGAATCCATCATATGCTATAGATGTCAGACGTGACCTATCTTTTTGTAGGTCCTTTCAACCCTGGTGGCATGGAAACCTCTGCGTCCTGACAACCAAATTTTCTAAACTCATAACCTAATGAAGAGCAGAGTGGGGAGGGGGAAGGGTAAGCTGTGAGAAAGCAAGAGTGAGGCATGGACATATATACACTACCAAACGTAAGGTAGATAGCTAGTGGGAAGCAGCCGCATAGCACAGGGAGATCAGCTCGGCGCCTTGTGACCGCCTGGAGGGGTGGGATAGGGAGGGAGGGTGGGATAGGGAGGGAGGGAGGGAGGGAGTGAGAAGCAAGAGGGAAGAGATATGGGAACATACGCATATGTATAACTGATTCACTTTGTTATAAAGCAGAAACTAACACCCCATTGTAAAGCAATTATACTCCAATAAAGATGTAAAAAAAAAAGAAAAGCAGAGTAGGTAAGTCTAACATGGTGACTGAATGTCACTGTGTCAGTACCGTCCTGTGGAAGTCAATCATTGCTAATTCTCTGCATCTCTACTGTAAACGTTCTTCCTGAGCCTTTTAATGCATTGCAGTGCACATACATGGCAGAATTTCATACTACCAGGCCAAACAAAGGTATGTTTCAAGTGTATTTACGTCCTCAATAACGGTAGCTATGCTGAAAGAGACTTTAAAATCCAAGTAACAATTTTCAAGACCTTCTAAGTGAGATAGGCTGGAACCTGGGACCCTCTGCTGCAGTGTTTACACCTGGACAAATGTTTCCTGGAGCAACAAAATATAAAGAAAGAAACTATAAGGGACTAAAAATAACTGCATGCATGTCCAGTTGGGGCAAATTATGGACAAGATACAAAAAGACAAAAAAAAAAAACAACTGCCACTTCTGAAGAACCAGAGCAAAAGCAGGGTACCGCACATGCCCCCGGCACACAGCACCGCCAAAGGGGTGGGCAGAACACCTAAGCCACCACTCTGGCCCAACCCCTGGACACACCCCTACCCTACCCCATATAAGGAATCAGCTCCACCCCCTTCAGGGAGCGAGCCAGGGAATCTGTTACTTGCTTTTGCTCCCCGCTGCTGCAGCAGGGGCCCCAGTAAAGCCTTGCCTGAATCTCTTGTCTGGCCTCTTATCAATTTCTATTGATTAAGGAGGCCAAGAACCCTGGTAAGTAACATAAGGAAGTCTACCTGCTTCAGGGTGAGGGAAAAAATGTGAGAAATCAAAGATTATTTTCATAAAGTGCATGAGGGTACAAATGTCCTCTAGGGCAAATGGGGTTTGCGTGGACCACATTTGAGCACACCTATGAGAGCATGTACTGAGAACTATAGTACACAGTACCTCTGGTATAAAAGGCAAGGGTGACTTAAGCTGCACTGGATCATTCCAGAGCCCTAAAGAAACCAAAGAGTGAACTGTCTCCATTCCTGACAACCATAAAATACCAACCATCTCACAGTTATCTCAGTCTTTAGCAGCTCCTAAGGCGAATACAAACTGTGGTTGACAACTGAAGTGATAACACCTTTTGAGTGTCTGATGCGTGAAGTTCATTAGTCCTGAGGTCAACATTTTAACACAACAGCCGAATTGTATTCATATCATCAGACGCTGTCCACCAAAAACCGCTGTAAAAACCAGGCAGGGGTCTTAATACTGCCAAGACTAGTAAGGTTAGAACTAGGCTGCAGAAGAGCCTTTCCGCATTTCTGAACGAAATAAAATACACCAAGCAAATAAAACAAACACTTGCTGAGGATATTACTCCAAATGGGATCGTCCTAACCTTCTGTGGGCATTTTCACAGTAATTCTGAGGGGGAAATTCTGGTATATCAAGAGATACACCATTAGGTCATTTAAATATTGTTTTCCTTTAGTTGTCATTTACACATAGTTGAAATCTAAAAGGTAGTGCTTCAAATCTGATGGGAAGATGCCATTTAAAGGAAAGAAAGGAAGATGGATCCCTGTGTTTAAACAAATGTTAAATATTTTTTTATTTTACTCACCTGTACACTGAGATGAATCCATTTCTTCACAAGAATTCTCCCCAGTGTCATTACTTTTATTGGAGGCTGCAAACCATTTACTGTGCGGTAATAAAACAGGGTCTCTTTCTCAGATACTGTAAGTTTGAACGCAATCTGCCCATCCGCTGTCTTCTCTATAACACACCTTGGGAAGCAACCAGAAAAGAGAAAAGGTCAGCCTCCAACCCATGAATAAGTACCTGAACGTTCTCAAATTCAGGGCAAGCTTTCTCTCAATTAAGAAGCCCTTTTATTTCAATAAAAAATAGAATTCTTATTTACAATGTATTCCCCCAGAACCTCCACTCCCTTTATTGGAGATGCATGATGGGAGCTAAAGTGGTCGAATCATCCAACATGTGGCCTGTGGGCCCATTAGTTCCTCTGCTGTTTCTTTTATAGGAAGCGGTGCGCTACACCACATCCGGCTTGGGTATTGAGTCACCAGCACAAATCTTTTTTCTTTTCTTTTTTTTTTTTTTAATGTAAAGAGAGGTTAGTGTCCATAGAAGGCTCTAAACCACTAACCCTGAGGTCAGAATCGCTCTATTTAATTCTCATGATGAAATGGAGCATGGACAACTATAGTCTTTACTTCGCTCATCATCAATGAGCCAGAAGCCAAAGCCAGTGTCTGTAGCTCGCCATGACCACACGGCCCAACTGAGGCACTGAGATCATGGTAACGATCCTGGAGGAAAGGTCATCCAAACTTCTAAGAGTACAGTGAAATATTTTGATAAAATAGAAGAATTTTCAGAAAAAATGTTAGGTCTGTGTAGGGCCACTTATCAAATTATTGTTTTTTAAATCACTTCTATTCTGATCACAACGGCACTCTTTTCCCATCCCTTTAAATAGACATTTTTATTTTTTATGTCTTCTAATTTCTCTATTGATTTATGTTTAATATATTTTATTTTATACTAATTATATCATTGCATGTGCCTAGCCACTCTGCACCCACCGAGCAGAAACAGATATGAACTTAAGCAACCCTTTCCTATTACATTTCAACCTAGCAACTCAACTTTTCAGCAGATGAGAGAAGAGCCCCCTGAGTAGATTACTCCTCCAAATCTGCTGTTTAAAGAGAAATATCATGGACAGTAGCCATCAACATCCCCCCCAAATAACTAGCTATTAAATATGCTCATCAGCCTGCATCTCACAGACAAGAACTCAAGAAGACGGTACATCCCAGGGAGGAGAATTTTATCAAGTCCTAGAGGAGTCTGGGTTCCTTTCTTCACCTGGTTGCCTCCCACTCAGCATCTCCAGGATAATGCCTGATCCTAGAATCCTCCCTGCTCAAGGTTCGTAAGGGGCCTTCCCTTGAGCTCACTTATCGTGCTGCCTTGGTAACAACACCCATCCATCCGTCTTCCCATTCGATCATGAGTTTTCTGACAATAGCACCATAGCCTGGTTTATAGTAGAGCCTCAAAAAAATGAGTCAGTGATCTGAGTAGGAAGAATCGAAGAGGCAAAGGTAAGATTGGGCAAACCAAGAATTCTTGCTAAAAGTGTTTTTAAAACTTTCCTTAAAGGGCACATTTTTTCACAAATCATTCCTTCTCACTTGCATTTATTCTTTTTGAGAATTGAGAGGTAATATGACCGGAGAACACTTACCAGTCACTATTTCACTGTCACTTTTTTACTCTATCTGTACATATATTTGGTGATAAAGTTATGAGGCCAAATATATATATTTTATATAAGGCAAGTAGGTTTAGTTGACATACAGATTTTATATAAAGTGCAAATACAATTTTATGGAAATTCTATTGTGATTGTTTTTAACCCTATGGAAATTCTATTGTGATTTTTTTTTAACCCTTTGGTAGGTGAATATTTCTAAGTCACTGGAATGAAAGAATTTCTCTCTATTCCCTGTCTCTAGGTCTTAAACAATCTAAGAAGAGTTTGCCTCTGTTCATCTCTCTTGAGTTAAATCTACAAGTTAGAATTTGACCATTACTCAAGGATGTATTTGCCACATGCAGGCTTATTTCCCCAAGCTTACTGAAAATGCATTTCTTAATATGTTATTGATTATCTTCCTTGCTATTTTGTTTGCTTGTAAACATACTAGCTTGGGTAGATAATGAATGTGAGAGGAAGGCAGGTAGCAAAATATTTAGGAACTGGATTTATTTTGCTCCTGAATAAACAATAATTGGATAATCCATGTTTTGTTTGTTTTACTTATCTAGTACAAACACCCTGAAATTTCCCCAATTCCCACAGGTATTTCAGTTTTGAGAATGGAAACGACCTTGATGCATGGAACTCTCAAAACCATATACCATGTGCTACTGCCTCTATAAATACTCCTCTGTCTTATTTATACAAAATGATACCAATGGAAGATGAATTTGGTAGAGACATATCCCTTGTAAAAAGCTTGGAAAAAATATTTCATCCTAGCCATATTTGTCAAGAGACAATTTTTTAAAACTCTTTGCACGTTAGTTACATAAACTAAGTAGGTTGGATTTACTGACATTTCAAACAGTAAGAAAACAGGTTTTTCTTTTCTTACCCCTACAGAAATAGGGGTAACGGTTTGTGACGATTTTCACTCCAAATAAAACAAAATGAAAATATGCCAACTTTCACTTGGCACATTAAAACTAAACACCAAAGATATTTAAGTTATATTTGCTTATGAAATTATAAGACTCTTCTGGTTTGTTTCATGAGTTTTTAGATATTTGGCCAACATCCTCATACAAAGAAAACTTCACAAGGAGAAGAGGCAAAAGCCCTACAGGAAGACGAAAGATGAGCAAAACATGCTTCAAAACTGTCCTACTCGTTCCAGTTTCCAGATTGTTTCTAAACACTTAGGGGAAACATTAGATACCAGCTTCAAAATTATTACAGAATGAAAATCAGGTGATTACAGAAAATAACCAAAAATGTTAAGGAAGCCCCCCTCCGAACTCACTGAAGGCATTTCTACTGGGATTAATGGCATGAATGCTTTTGAGAATCTTTTATGCTTTTCTGTATATTTCCTAACAGATGAAAACGCCAGGAAGCGAAGGGCCAAAAGCGACCTCTTTTCAGAGATAGAGTGTCATTCATTTATTCAACTCATTATTGAGCATCTTCCAAGATGAGTTAAACAAACATCTCTTCCTGGGAAAATAAGGATGCAGACAACACAGTCCTAAGCCCTCAGAGAACTACATGCCTAATGAAAATTGTATACTCTAGTAAGGGCAAGTTGTTTATACAAACCTGGACCAAAACTTTGAAAATATCCATTATTTGTATTACTAGTCCCCATGACTTAAAACTCACACTGAGCCTGGTTGAGCCTCTGAAAACTAAGACCAAAAGTTTAGCTAAACTGCTGGAAAAAAAAAAAAAAAACCACAAAGAGCCAGGTGTAAATATGTCTGCCTGCCATGAAATTATTTTAACACACTCTTCTTTGAGGGTTTACTTCATCCATGGAAAGGAGAAAAATACTTCGAATTTAGGAAAAATTATTTGGAATATAAAGTTGACCAGGAGAGCCTAATATAGGAGTAGGTCTTCAGTTGCATCAATTCCAAAGTGCCTTCATTTCTAGGTTGGAATTCAAGTTGCAATACCCTTGACTCTTACTGATTTTGCAGGACCCTAGGAAAGCTTACACTCCCTCTGCTACTTACATTACACCTTCTTGCTCGGGTTTCAACCACACAGCTAGAGTAAATGACGCCGCCAACCTGGCAGCAGGAGGAGAGGCAAAGCAACTCTGGTGATTTCCAAAAATGAAACTTGCAGAAGGGCCGTGGGCATCGGGACTCAGATCACGCTGGTCTACAGTGATGCAGCCCCTGAGGCCTGCTGAGAAGAGGTCAGTGTAGGTGGGGGGTGACGATCGGTAAGGACAATCCTGAATGCAGAACCGCTGGGGACAGACCCGAAGGCCTTCAGCTGCGGCAGAGCTCTGACAGAAGGTGTTTCGGGCTGGGAGTCCACACGTCGCTTGGGTTGGCACCACCGAAACCTTCTTGAAAGCTGCCACGTTCTCCAGCCTTGGGAAAAGGCCCTGCGAGTCAGCCCACGATATGGAAGCAAAATAAGTAAAGAGCCATGTTTTAGGGGTGGGAAACAAGAAGCCGAAGCCCAAAGAAAGTGCCAGGCAATTCATGTTTACACAAAAGCATTCTCCTTCCAATTAAGTGTTCCTAAATAAATAATCAGGCCGTCGGCGCTGGCCAGCGACTCTTTAACACGGCGTGCTTTAAATAACATTGAGATAAATCCATTTTCGGCAAACCGCAGACGGCTTTTCACACTGGGGTAACACCGGAGGCCTCCTTAGTGATGGCGAAGACATGAGTAGCAGCTGGTGTCTGGGAATCAAAAGCAGAGAGTCAAGGAAGAGCTGTTACTGTTACATCTTTAAAACTTTCGGTGCATTCTAAGCAGGGGAATTCCGAGTCCCCAGGAAACGTTATTAAACTTCTTAAAAATATTTTGAAATACACTCTCTAGAGTAAAACACTCATTCTTTTGGTAACGCTCTTCATCGGGCAAGTCAAGCACTCGAAAAGCCCACAGGACAAGCAGTTGGACGTATACGTATGTGCACATACTTTTATTAATATATTTCCCCACACGGTAATTTCAGATTGCTACTCCACCCCAGGGAATTAGCACTAGCCACTCTCCTTCACAAGGTTAAGAACTATATAGGTTTCCTTCACACACGCACGGGACGTTGTTAACGCAGAGCTAACTTGCAGATGTCCCGAATAAAGCTGGCAAAGCACTTTGGGCCTCCCCCCCCCCCCCCATCGCAGCATGTGCGGCAACTTTAAGCTCACGGTAAAGCTGATTAGAAAACCCAACACCATCTGTCTGTCCCACGCCTCAGTATTTAGCAAACGTTCGTGTGTTTCCTCATATGACTATGTGTAGGTTACATATGGACCCCTGATACTGTGTAAGTAATTGTATTGATAAATAAGCTGAGTTACCATTTCTTTATAGCATTTCAACCAGGCCCCTCAGTGTGACAAATGGCTCTTCACAGGACCGCTGTCCCTGGTTGCCTGGCAACGCTGCGGTAACCTCCGGAAAGTCTCAGCAAATAGGCCACAGCAGCAGGACGGCCGCATGGAAGACTTGGGTGCCCAAGTCAGGGATTCTGCGCAGCGAACGCTTGGTTACCTGAAACTCAGAGTGCAGTCTGCTGGCTGGCCCGCCTGGAACTGAGCTCCTCGAGCCTCCAGCAGGTGCCTCAAGCAGTGGGAGGGACCAGCACGGGGCCAGGCATGCATAATTTTAAAGTAGCAGTGCACCTTATCCTCTAATCCCTTCTTTTGCCCCTCCCTTTCCCTGGCTTTCATGCACCTCAATCCATTTAATCATGTCATCAAAATGATCTCACAGAAGCAAAAGGACCGCTGACTTCTTAGCTGCTTGACTGGATATGAATATGTGTGTATTTACGAATGCATGTTTGATGTCAATTCTATGTAGTTTTATTACATCCAAAACTCTCTTCAACCGTCTGGGACGTCTCATCCTATAGGAGAAACATTCTAAAGCAAGTGATACTTCTATCCCTCCACTGTCTTATAAATGGAAAATTCATTTGGGAAACAGCTAGCCAGTTGGGCTTTTTCTATAAGTTATCATATTTAGAGAAATGTTTAGAAGTGACAGAAATGTCTGTATGGCATTTCTTGTTAGTAAGGCAGGCAGAGACAACTCCAGAATGTCTTCACTCAAATTTCCTTTCATTTCTCTTCCAAGAGAGACCTGGCCATAACTTTTAAGTATCAACCTTACCAATCAGAACTAGGTGCTTCCAGAGGAAATCTTCGTCTTTTGTCAAATTATCCTATTCTCTCTACTAGTTGATTATTATAATCTTGCAAGGGCAATTTTTATTTAAAAGCAAAGTTTAATGTAAAACCAGCTAATATGTAAGGAAAATCTGGGGAAATATGTTTGGAAATAGGTACATAGAACACAGTGAAGTAGACAAATGGATTACTCACACCTCTACAAAACATGTAACCAATATTGGTCTTCCAATGTGTTATTGAATGTCTGGCTCCTCTTTATGCCTTAGGAATCCAAAGATTAACTTTAATTTTTAATTGTGGTGCTTCAGTATATCTTTTGGGTCACCATTCTGGGGATAAAAAATCATCTCCACATAACAACTCCTGCTTTGTAGTAGGAAGTCATGACTCAAAGGAGACGATCTAAGATTAGCAACTCTGCTCCACAACCAGAAATGCTGCCTGTAATTTGCAAGGGCAGACAATGGATTGACATGGCCCTCAACTTTTGCAATTCCGTACTATCAATCCTGAAGATATATCTGGTAAATGATGTGGGCACCAACAGTTCTACCACCACTAGAAGTGCCTGAGAAATGCATAAAGGAAAAAAAAAGTAAGTGTACAGGAGGAAAGTTTAGTTCAATACAAGTAACTATGTGCTACTATTTTTCTCATATATTTTCGTGGATTCACTGGGTAGTTCTGTTCTAGACCAGCTTGGCTGGGGCTGGATGGTCTGATTTGGCCTCACTCTCTCATCTAGCAGTTGGCTTGACACTCATGGGAGTCTAACCCAAGCTCATTCTGGTGAGAGCAGGAAAATTCCAAGCAACATAAGACGGGACAGCCTAATGTAAAAGTATTATTCAGGCATCTGCTTATATCATATTTGCTAATGTTCCCATTGACCAGAGCAAGTCACATGGCCAAGCCCAGATTCAAAGGCTGTGAAGTTGACTCAGTTCTTCAAAGAACAGTTGAGAATTGCTAGCAATTTCTTCTTCTAGTGGTAAAGACATCATTGAATCAGAATTTCCTTCCTCTGAAAAAGTCCAAAAAATGGTCTTTTAGTTAGACAACTGTAAGTAAGTTCATACTCATTATTGTGGAAAACGTTACTATAATAAGCTTAGTGTTTCAAGTCCTTGAGGCTTAGCTCCTATTGATGGACAAAATCAAGGGATATCCTTGGGTTTTTAACATCCCTTAATTTACTATTAAAATTGACTAACCTCTGGCATAAATGATCTAGAAAAACAGTGAATGTACAATAAGTACTATTAGATGTGAAAATAGAGGCATAAACTACAGAGGCAATGTGATTACAAATACAAGAAAAAGTAGACAATTTTATGAGAATTAAACTTGAGTTCTTAGGCAAATTGGAAAAGTTGCTTAAAATATTTCCAACTTAGACTGATTCAAGAAGAGAGAGAGATGGAAACAATCCAGATGTCCATCAGCTGCAGAACAGATAAAGAAATCGTGGTACATGCATAGACTGGAAGGAGAAAGCACAATGAAAGAAAAGTGAACTACCATTACAAGCAACAACGTGGATAAATCTCACAGACGTGGTCGTCAGTGAAATAAGGCAGACGCCCCCAAGAACATAGTGTATGATTCCATTTATATGAAGTGCAAAGGCAAAGCTAATCTGTGGTGACAGAAGTCAGAATAGTGCTCTCTTTAAGACAGAGGAAGAGACTGGAAAGTGTTCAAAGAAGCCAGCAGGAGTGCTGGACATTATCTTGATATGGGTGGTGGTTACACAGGTGGATACATTTTTAAAAGTTCCTCAAGCTTTACACTTAAGGTTTGTCCGCTTTGTGCAAATTATACCTCTATAAAAAAAAAGAGTAGTAAATTTTTAAAAATTTAAGATGAATAGTTCTATCTGTTATAGTCTGAGGTTAAATGTCTTCCCACAAGGAAAACGGTGGGCCTGGAGAGTTGTGCAAATCAGTTATACCACCCATCTGGGAAAACTGTAATTCCAATTTTTACAAACATTCTTGCAAATCGAATAAGAGAATATTTCCCTTCTTTTTTGAGGCAGTATAACCAAAAGAGAGAGAGAGAGACAGAGCGTGTGCGTGTGTGTGTGTGTGTGAGAGAGAGAGAGAGAGAGAGAGCGTGAGCAAGAGAGAGAGAGGGAGAGAGAGAATATGATAAGGGAAAATTAAAGACCAATCATGCTCATATACATACTGCAAAAAAAAAATTCT
Organism: Delphinapterus leucas; assembly: GCF_059928025.1. Lineage (NCBI taxonomy): Eukaryota > Metazoa > Chordata > Mammalia > Artiodactyla > Monodontidae > Delphinapterus > Delphinapterus leucas. Next base: position 20,939,887 of record NC_143129.1, read on the forward strand.
GAATAAAACATAAGCAAACTGAATTGAGAAGTATATAAGAAGCTTAAATCTTTTAAGTTGGCTTTATTCCAGAATTGCAAAATTGGTCTGAATTTTAAAAATATATTAATTCACCATAAAAATAGTAAAAATTCTTGTGAGATTTTAGGACCAAAATCCTTAACAAACTAAAGAAGAAAGCTTCTATAACTTGACGGTTTACAAAGGCAACATCATAAATAATAATAATAATCAGGATAAATAGCACTTTTGTTAAAATCAGGAGTAGTGCAAGAACACCTACCATCACAGCTTCTAATCAACATTTTACTAGCCAGTGCGTGAAAATAAGGAAAAGATAAACCAAAGCATAAGTACTGAAAATGATTATCAAATGTCATACATTTCTCTAAATAACAAAATCTAAAGACAAATATTTGACCTAGATTCTGGAGAGAAGACGTACATATGATGAATGCTGCTCATCAATTTGGGGCTCTTTTTTCTAGGCACATACTACTTGACCCCTTGTCAAGTTAGAGGTGGCCACGTGACTTGCTTTAGCCAATGAAATATGAGCCACTGCCAGGGGAAAGCTACAAGGACCAGTGTGCAATTTCCTGTGCTCACTCTGCCACGTCCAGATGGTGCCTGCTCTGTCAGCCTCTTGCCCTGGCTGGGAAGACATAGATCAGAGTCTGCTTGCCGGCCCTACTGGACACATAGCATGTGTGAAAAATAAACTTTTATTGTTTAAAGGAATTTTTTGAAATCTTGGAGTTCTTTATTACTGCAGAATAATTTAGTTTAATACGAGTGATGCAAAGATCAATAAACAAAAATCAACTGCACGTCTCTGTGCCAGATAGAGGATGAAATAAACAAATTAGAAAATATAACTAAAAGATGCTATTCATATTATAAGGTACTTAAGAACAAATCTAAAAACTGCATTACTACTATGAAAAAAATCAAGTTTTACTGAATAACATTTAAGAGACCAAAAACAGAGAGAGAAATTATGTTCTTGGATTCAACGACTATCACGAGGATGAAGTTTTCATATAGTTGTCTATTAATCCAATGCAATTCCTATGAAAAGCACAGCAGAGTTACTCATGGAACTTGACAAACCTATTTTAAAACACATAAAAAAGAGCAAACAGCTGACAGTATCCAAGGCACCGCAAACATAGAAGATGAGGGACTTTGCTAACAGATACCAAGATGTATATAGGGCCATATAAACTAGGAGTGTGCAACATTAACGCAGAGATGGGGAAAAAAATCCGATAGAAACATCAAGAACCACACGGAAAGACTCACACATATATAGACTTATATTTGTCCCTGCATATCACTAAAAAAAGGATGAACTAGTTAGTAAATTTTACAAGGAAAATCAATTCCACTTACTGGAAAATAAAATGAAATTGGATCCCTACTTCTCACTATAAACGAAAGTTACTTCGAGATAGATTGAGACCTAAATGTTTAGAAACAAAACTTGAAAATCTTTTGAAATTAAAGAAGATGCTTTAACCACCTTAAGATGGGAAAATATTTCTTAAACTGGACACAAGTGCAAAACATAAAAGATAAATAAATGGGACTACATTAAAATCAAGAACTTCTGTTCATCAAATGTCCCCATAAAGGGAAAACCCAAGAAAACCTAAGCCACAACATTAGAGACATGTCACACATGTGATGGGAAAAGAATGAACACAGAGAATGCTTAAATAATTTCTGTGAATCAAAAGACGAATATTCCAATTCTTTTTAAAAAGACAGATGATATAAACGAGGATTTCAGAGAACAGTAAACAGGAGGGACCAATAAACTTACAGAAAGTATTGGACTTCATCAATATTTACGGAGAGGCAAATTAAAACCACAATGAAATTTTATTTTACACACGCTAGATCATACAAATTTTATATTAGGACAATGCCAACTATTATGAAGGGTATGTAGCAAAATGAACTCTAAATATTTCAGGTGGAAGGGTAAATTAATGCAAATGCTCTAAAGAACAATTTGGCATATTTAGAAAAGTTGAAGCTGCCTATACTCTAAAAAACAGCATGTTCACACTTATGCACATTCATTAGAAAACCTTAGTACTGTGCACCAGGGGGCATATTCTGTATGTTCACAGCAGTCATTTCTGGTAATGCCAGAAAGCTGGAAACCATTCAATGTCTATAATAAATATCAATAAGTCATTGACATCTTCCTATGACAACAAATTCTGCTATCTGTTGATCTCTTTCTCACTCTTATTTCTTCTGCCTTTTTGTTCCCCGTGATTCCTGATTTTCTATAAGTTGACTGTTGACACAGTTATCCAACCAAGTAACCAACCACAGGTTACAGTGGGCAAGCACAACGCATTGAGTATAATATTCTGATTCTAGGTTTTTATCTTTTCAACAGTTCTTGGTATCTGAGAACACCTAGCATCTATCATCGGGGATTTTTTCCAATTATATCCTTACCCTTTTTCACATTTGAAAATTCAGATGGCTAGTTCTCGGATAATTAAAGATTGGGTTAGAGTCATAACGGTCATCACAATAGATGCTGTATATTGAGTGTCTCACATGTAGCAGGCACCATACACATGATTTATACACGTGTGTGTATTTACATATACACACATAGCCATCTCATCTTTACTATAACTCTAGGAGGTAAGTGCTCTTACCTCATTTCACAAATGTGGAAACTGCAATTTGGAAGGGCTTCATTCTGTTTGTCTTTGCATCTTGAGAAATGAGCATGTCTAACAGGAGGGGCACTCAAACAATGTTTGATATTTTAATTTCGTGTTCTTTATTTATATTATATTTTTCTTGCCAGAATTGAAAACACTAGCTATTTTATAAAGACTATATTAGTTTTGCCAATATAGAAACAATCTTTGTGCTTTCAAATTATAAAGAGATTAAATGACAAAAATGAATCTATAAAGTCATCAAAGTGCAATGTTTTTGACCAGTGTGTCCTACTTATAGTGTAACAGCAGCACCAATATCAAGTGTGACTAGGATACAGGGGTGTCAACCTCAGGCTGTGGCCTGGGCTGCGGTCCTGTCAACCTGAAGGACTGAACCAAGATTATAAATGAAACAGGGTGGTGGTCCAGGAAACATATACTCCACCCAGTAAGGAAGGTGCAGGACAGAGAGGCCGAGAGAACAAGAGAGATGTTAAAAGTAAATGACTCAGGCTTTCCTGGTGGCGCAGTGGTTGAGAATCACCCACCAATGCAGGGGCAAGGGTTCGAGCCCTGGTCCAGAAGGATCCCACATGCCGCGGAGCAACTAAGCCAGTGCGCCACAACTACTGAGCCTGCACTCTACAGCCCGCGAGCCACAACTACTGAGCCCGTGCTCTAGAGCCCGTGAGCCACAACTACTGAGCCCGTGTGCCACAACTACTGAGCCTGTGCTCTAGAGCCCGAGCTCCACAACAAGAGAAGCCACTGCAGTGAGAAGCCCACGCACCACAACGAAGAGTAGCCCCCGCTCACCACAACTAGAGAAAGCCCACGTGCAGCAACAAAGACCCAACACAGCCTAAATAAATAAATAAGTAAATAAAATTTATTTTAAAAAAAGTAAATGACTGAGTTGGTAAGTGGGTACAGTAACTCGGATAGAGAGGACCATGGCTGCTAGCATTAGCAGACTCTTCCTGAGACAGAGGACAGTGTAGGCCAATACCCAGTCTGGAAGTAGGCATAGCCAGGCGGAGGAGGACCCAATCAGATGGATATGCCCTGACATATGTTTAAAGTACATTTAATAAGGTGAGGAAACCTGAGTTTCTTCTCTCCTCCACTCCATACATTTTCTTTCTCTTTTAAAATTACACAATGTGTGAACGTTGTAAAAAAGATTTTTTAAGCAATATGAGGAGACAAAATTGAAGACTTCATCCACACCCCACCATCATCTCTTCATTAAGCCTCTGTTAGAATTTTTTTGACCTTCTTCTACAAGCATGAAGTATGTATATTCTACACCAATCAGATTCCACATTGTGAAAATTTCAGCAAAATGCTTCCTATTTTTGGAAAATTCCCATCCATTTTCTTTTGCAATTTTCTGAACCAATACAATCCCTTACAATGCTTAAAATTCAGAGCACAGATTAAATCATTTTCCTTGAATAGTAATAGTTCACACATTATTTGATTTCTAAAGTCTTAAACTAAGGTACTTACTGACAAAGTAAGAATAAATCTAAGTATCATGCGAGTCAAAGTGACACGTGACCTAAAGGTGAAAGTTTAAAGAGGCAGTGCTGGAGGGGCCCTCTCCTCTGATTTTCTGGTCATATTGATATGGAACAGTCATCATCCAGGTCTCTGAATAACTACACCTAGATCACACAGATAACCTGCAATGGACATGTAACATGCAGGACATGTAGCATGAATGAGAGATAAACCCATGTGGTTTTAAGCCACTGAGATCCTAGGATTGCTTGTTATGACAGTAGGGACTACCCTCTGTGATACACAGGGCTTGCTGCATTTTCTTATACAGCTATACCTGCAGCAGGAAAATTGCCGACACTCCTATCAAATGTACTTGCAAACAAGGCTGGTGCATTCAATGGACAACTAATGACCCAACTTGCATCCATAAAAACCCACATCCTTCAGTCAGTGAGCACAGTTGACCCCGCAGAGTAAAAGCATCTACCTGTAGTGCCTGGAAGGGAGTGACTGCATCTCTAATTTTTCAGGCATACTGAGGAGGCAGCAGCTCTTTGGCCCCCAAGAGGCTAGAAGTCCTTTAATAATGTTGCATCCAGTTGGTTGGCAAACGGGTATCAAAACAAAAACACAAAAAACTGGTCGCAATCTTCTCAGATGGGTCTTAGAAAAGGAGACAGTTTATTCCAGCAAGGAAAACTGTTTGAGAGAAAGAGAAACCTCCCCCAAGAAAAGGGCCTGTAAGAAGAAGACTACAGGTAAGGACACGCTGGAATGTAAGGATAAAGAAAGTACGTAAGGCAGTAGCAAGTGAGATCAGAGAAGACAACCAGAAACAGGGGGATCGTTTGTGAAGCAGCGTTACTGCCAGTCACACACCCCATCTAGTAGGGCAACTAGGAAGGCCCCTTTATACCACCCCCATTAGTTCAGTTCAGTCTTAGGCAGAAGCTACATCTTAATTCGAGGATAACACCAATAACCCATAGAAGGGAAATCTCCTTCCTTGGAGTGGGTTAGAGATTCACCCACGGGCTCACCCACGGGCTCAATGGAAGTTGACTTCTTGGAATGGTGTGATCCTCAAGGCCAGGCCTAAAATCCCCAGAATGGAGCATTTGCCTCCTAGAGAATGAAAGAAACGTCAGAACCTCTCACTTCCAAGAAGAAAACAAGCCACCAGGAGATAAGGCACGCCACAGCACTATCCAATAGAGAAGCTAGTAACCTGCCCTGAGGGATGCGAGCCCTCGGACTTAGGAGTACCACAGTGGAAGATGTTTCACAGTCAGAAGAGGCAGTCACTGAAAAGATGAGCAAAGCACCACGCCTTGCTGGTGAGGCTCAGCCCTATCCCCGTAAGATGTTGAGAAGCTGGTGAGGGACACAGTATGTCTTAGGGGTATTTCGAAAAAAAAAAAGATAAGGTTAAATGAACGGACCACATACCCACCATCACCTGGAGCATTGTGACAGGTAGGACCATTTAGTGGGTAAGAATGCAAGCTCCAGAGACAGCCTGGCTTAGAACCCTGACTCTACCCCCTATATTTGCTGTGTGTTCTTGGGTAGGTTACTTAACCTCTGTTTTTCAGCTTCCTCATCTGTAAAATGGGAATATTACCTACCTCCTAGGGTTGTTAGGGAATTAAATGTAGAGAACATAGACTAGTTTTTCACTGTTAGCTTTCTTTATATATGTATTTTTTTCCAATTTATACCTACTGAGTTTTTCTGTAATTGTACATCCAAAGACAATAGAGAGAATAAGTACATTTGGAGAAAATACTACCATACATTTTTCTATCATTAGATTTCAAACACTTTTATAGATTATCTCATTTGATCTTTATAACAACACTACAGATTGGACACAGACAGTATCACTCCCAAAATACACATGAAGAAAAAGATAATCTGGGCTTACATCGCTTGATGCGCAAGTGGCAAAGCCCAGATTAACTGGATTGGACCTACTACCTGTCATCTTATTCGAAGGCCGAACTCAGAGGTTTCATGAAATGCTGGGGTATTGAATTATGTCTTGAGAATTAATGGTTTTTATAAATAGAGGAGAACACAATGAGCCTTTCAAGTGATAGGAACAACATAAGTGAAGACACCTAGTTTAGAATAAGATTGTCCTACATTTACAGGACATGTATTTCCTATAGAAATACATAAATACAATTCATTGCTCTAAAGTAGATTATATCAGATTTCCAAATTTTTCTGAGCATTAACAAGCATTAACAAGGGTATTATAAATAACTTTGGGAGCCTCCAGTTTTTATTCAGTTTCTAGGTCCTAGCCATTCTCATTCTACTGCCTTGATCAAAATTGTTGAACACATGTTCTTATAGATCGTAAATTATGCACACTCTCAGATGGCCCAGGAATTGCATTTGTTTGAGGCATAAAAGCTTCACATGGATATTTCAGGTTGCGCTGGGACACGTGGGGAACTTGATACCGTTGATAGCGTGTGGCAGGCCATCTAACTCCTGTCCATTCTTTCTCCTCGTGCTGGGCAAGGGCCAAGACCGAGCCTGGCAGGTGAATTCAAGATTGGCTTCCTAGAGCTGAGCCTGGCCGGGACATAACAGCTGCCAGGCCATACGGGACAGGTAGCGGCCGGCAAGTTAATAGCTGGCGAGCAGGACAAATAGGTGGGTGTGGGCCTGAAAATGAAAATGACACAGTGTGAGGGAAGGACAGCAGGCAAGCAGAGCACAGGATGGAGCTCCAGCCAGACAGGCAATCGGCAATAATTAAGGCTCAAGTTTCTGCAAAGAGCCCCGTTCCTCAGAATCAGGTGCCTCCCTCTTAACAAGGGGGAAAGCCCTGGATTGCCTGAAACCCACGGGTGTGCTATTTCAACATGCTTTTGAGAAAGTGCCATCGCAGGGAGGGAGGAAACATGAAGACACAGCAGGTTTCAGGGCACAGCGAACTAAGCAGGGAGGGTGGTACATCTGGTCTTAGAAACTCAACCCAGCTGAATAACCCCTAAAACACTCCCAAAGAGTAAAAAAAAAAAAAAAAAAAAAAAAAAAAAGTGTGCTACACTTAGAATGAAAGAGAAGATGTAAAAGTCATGATGGGAAGAAAAATTATTTTGCTTAGGAGAAAACGCCAATATTATGTGTTTGAGAGCTCTTTTGTCTTAATTTAGGGAAAATAATATGGAATCTGCTGCATCAGTGGACTTTTCTAAAAGGTCTCTGTAACTCTCCATGTAATTTACTTATGTGGTTTATTAGTATAATTTTTAGGTTCAGAAGTCAAAGGCCTCAAGAGAAAAGCAAGAGTTAGAAAAATGATGAGGATCATAAAATTTGAGCAAAACACATTTGCAGAATAGTTTCTAAAAGTTATGTAAACACTATCATTATCAGCAAAACTGAAACAGATCGTTTGAGAAATAAGAGATTTTACTGAAAAGAAAATTGCTTGTGAGGGAGGTGATGTGAGGCTCAACTCTGATGGGACTCACTATGGTTAGGGTTTGAACGCAAACCCAGGTCTCCTGATGACCAGACCAGAATGATTTCTACCTTGTTCCATACCCAAGAACAGATTTGATTACATGTGATTTTGCATATATGTAAAATTACAGATTTTGCATATACACAAAATCAAACAGTTCATGAAGAAGAATTAAGGAACATGAGTATGTGAGCAATCCCTTTGTAATAATAACAATACTAACAACGTTATAAGTGTTAAATGAGTGTACGGTATGTATCAGGCATCATGTTGGAAAAACTATCTCATCTATCTATACAAAAACCTCCAGCAATAATGAACATTACTTGAGATATCAGGATGCTGGGACCTGGATATTAAGGAATTTATTAAAGAACGACAATATTTAGGAAGAAATATAAGATTCAAATCGACCTCCCTCTAAATCTTTACCAAATGCCACACTGTCATTTAAAGCAATGATCTCAGAACATTCTCGTATTAGACCTTTTCTTATATTCTAAATGTACCCTTAAAGTAATTTAGGAGGTACTGAGCATCTACAGTCTACCAGGCACTGTGCTACACTGACTGATGAATGGATACCAATTCTAAGAAAACCCTTGAAATTAAGAATTGGCCTTTTGCTTAAAAAAAAAGAAAAATAAAGGATTTTATTTTAGGAGAGAAGAGAAAGTCCTTAGCTTAACTGAGATCCACAGATGCAGCCCCTTTTGGCTGTAGGGTGTTCAGATGCCTCCAGTTCTGTTGTTTGAGAATCACAATAATAGAGCACATTCAGAAGGATCATCTGAGAAAAAGCCAGGAAGTTGGGGGATAAAATGAGGAGTAAAGCACAGTTTTAAATGAGTACTTGATAAGATTAAAATTATTGGCAATAAGGGAGCCACTTTATGTAGGGGCAAATGAATCGACTCTAATTTTAACCTAAAATACCACTATAGGGGCAGTAAAATTCTTTCTACTTGGATAAATACTCTTTATTTGAATTACAGCTTGCAGTGAAAATGTAATAAAAATGTAACTTGACAAGATGCTATGACCACAAAAAAGGAGCTCTTTGTCAGGCAGCTGCAGGACTGGCCACCAGAATTGAAATGGAACTAGAGTAAAATCTGCAAATGATCCATCAAAAGCAGGGTAGAGGGATTCCCTGGTGGCACAGTGGTTGAGAGTCCGCCTGCCGATGCAGGGGACACAGGTTCGTGCCCCCGTCTGGGAAGATCCCACATGCCGCGGAGCGGCTGGGCCCGTGAGCCATGGCTGCTGAGCCTGCGCATCCGGAGACTGTGCTCCACAACTGGAGAGGCCACAAGAGTGAGAGGCCCGCGTACTGCCAAAAAAAAAAAAAAAAAAAAAAAAAGCAGGGTAGAGTTCAAGAGAAATGAGTTGTATGGGCAAAGCCCAATGAGATATTTAATAGGGAAGAAAGTGGGCTACAGGAAAGAGTCACTTGAAGACTGACTGTGGGACTTACTATCTCCTCAGTAACTATGCCACTAGGTATGTTTGCATCTTGTCAGGTTATATACCTAGTAGTTAGTGATTTGTTAAATGAATGAATGAGAAAACAAACAACCCAAATCTATAATGTAGCTCATGTCAACCCTCATGTTAGAAGGCCATTCTCCATGCTCCAGCTTCAGCTTGGGGAGGAACATACAACATCCAGTACTATAATGAAACTCAGTAGCCTTGAGAGCTCCTAAAAATGCCAACGTAAGGGAAAGTGGGATGTGGCAGATTGGCAGGTAGGAGGAAAAAGAGAAACCAAAAGAGTCAGCGGGGAAAAAAATAAAAAGAATTTGAACCAGGCTCAGAAATTCAAAATGGACTTTTTAAAAAGTCAATATTGTATTATGTTTTTGTTAACATGTAAGTTCAGCTTGCTCTTGTCAAGATAAAGTCTTGAAAAATAAAGCCTATGGAGTTTGCCTCTGGGAGTAGAGAGATGACACCCAAGCAGCAACTGCTCTGTACCTGGTCTTTCATGGTTTCATTCGGTTTGGACACTCCTCTCTTAAGCCTATTCTCTTAAATTATCTTTAAAATTTTCACTTCACTTATCTTTAAAAAAGAAAAAAACTGAAAGCTGACTTCTCAACAGAAACAATGGAAGTCGGAAGAAAACAATATTATCTTTGAAGGTATATAAATGACAACATAGAATTGTTTAACTATCAAAACTAACCTTCAGATCAAGGATGAAATCAACATATTTTCTAATAAACAGAAATTGAGAGACATTTTTGCCAGTAAACCTTCACTAAAGTAGAACTAACAGAAATCCTTTAGTTAGAAGGAAAATGAACTTGGGGGGTGAGCAAGTGGGTAGGGAGTACAAGAAAGAATGTTAGAAAAAAACATAAAATCCGGGAGACCTTCAAGATGGTGGAGGAGTAAGACGTGGAGATCACCTTCCTCCCCACAAATACATCAAAAATACATCTACACATGGAACAACTCCTACAGAACACCTACTGAACGCTGGCAGAAGACCTCAGACTTCCCAAAAGGCAAGAAACTACCCCACGTACCTAGGTAGGGAAAAGAAAAAAGAAGAAACAGAGACAAAAGAATAGGGACAGGACCTGCACGTCGGGGAGGGAGCTGTGAAGGAGGAAAGGTTTCCACACACTAGAAGCCCCTTCACTGGTGGAGACGGAGGGGTGGGCGGGGGAAAGCTTCGGAGTCACAGAGGACAGTGCAGCAACAGGGGTGCAGAGGGCAAAGTGGAGAGATTCCTGCACAGAGGATCGGTGCTGACTGGCACTCACCAGCCTGAGAGGCTTTTCTGCTCACCTGCAGGGGCGGGTGGGGGCTGGGAGCTGAGGCTCAGGCTTCAGAGGTCGGATCGCAGGAAGAGGACTGGGGTTGGTGGCATGAACACAGCCTGAAGGGGGCTAGTGTGCCAAAGCTAGCCGGGAGGGAGTCCGGGAAGAAGTCTGGAACTGCCTCAGAGGCAAAAGACAATTGATTCGGGGTGAGCAAGGAGAAGGGATTCAGAGCACCAACTAAACAAACTCCAGAGACGGGCACGAGCCAGGGCTATCAGCACGGACACCAGAGATGGGCATGAAATGCTAAAGCTGCTGCTGCAGGGCTCCCTGGTGGCGCAATGGTTGAGAGTCCGCCTGCCGATGCAGGGGACATGGGTTCGTGCCCTGGTCCGGGAAGACCCCACATGCCATGGAGCGGCTAGGCCCGTGAGCCATGGCCACTGAGCCTGCGCATCCAGAGCCTGTGCTCCACAATGGGAGAAGCCACAACAGTGAGAGGCCCGCATACGGAAAAAAAAAAAAAAAAAAAAGAGCTGCTGCTGCAACCACCAAGAAGCCTGTGTGCGAGCACAGGTCACTATCCACACCTCCCCTCCTGGGAGCCTGTGCAGCCTGCCACTGCCAGGAAGCTACAGTGTTGGACCCCCTATGGCAAACAACTAGCAAAACAGGAACACAACCCCACCCATTAGCAGAGAGGCTGCCAAAACCTGTAATAAGGTCACAGGCACCCCACAACACACCACTGGATGCAGTCCTGCCCACCAGAAAGACAAGATCCAGCCTCATCCACCAGAACACAGGCACCAGTCCCCTCCATCAGGAAGCCTGCACAACCCACTGAACCAACGTTAGCCACTGGGAGCAGACACCAAAAACAACGGGAACTATAAAACTGCAGCCTGTGAAAAGGAGACCACAAACACAGTAAGTTAAGCAAAATGAGAAGACAGAGAAACACACAGCAGATGAAGGAGCAAAGTAAAAACCCATCAGACCAAACAAATGAAGAGGAAATAGGCAGTCTACCTGAAAAAGAATTCAGAGTACTGATAGTAAAGATGATTCAAAATCTTGGAAATAGAATGGAGAAAATACAAGAAACGTTTAACAAGGATCTAGAATAACTAAAGAGCAAACAAACGATGAACAACAAAATAAATGAAATTTAAAGTTCTCTAGAAGGAATCAATAGCAGAATAACAGAGGCAGAAGAATGGATAAGTAACCTGGAAGATAAAATAGTGGAAATAACTACGACAGAACAGAATAAAGAAAAAAGAATGAAAAGAATTGAGGACATTCTCAGAGACCTCTGGGACAACATTAGACACACCAATATTCAAATTATAGGGGTCCGAGAAGAAGAAGAGAAAAAAAGGGACTGAGAAAATAGTTGAAGAGATTATAGTTCAAAACCTCCCTAATATGGGAGAGGAAACAGTCAATCAAGTCCAGGAAGCAGAGAGAGCCCCATACAGGATAAATCCAAGGAGAAACATGCCAAGACACATATTAATCGAACTATCAAAAATTAAATACAAAGAAAAAATATTAAAAGCAGCAAGGGAAAAGCAAGAAATAACATACAAGGGAACCCCCATAAGGATAAGAGCTGATGTTTCAGCAGAAACTCTGCAAACCAGAAGGGAGTGGCAGGATATATTTAAAGTGATGAAAGGGAAATACCTACAACCAAGATTACTTTACCCAACAAGGATCTCATTCAGATTCGACTGAGAAATTAAAATCTTTACAGACAAGCAAAAGCTAAGAGACTTCAGCACCACCAAGCCAGCTTTACAACAAATGCTAAAGGAACTTCTCTAGGCAGGAAACGCAAGAGAAGGAAAAGAACTACAATAACAAACCCAAAACAATTAAGAAAATGGTAACAGGAACACACATATCAATGATTACCTTAAAGATAAATGGATAAAGTGCTCCAACCAAAAGACATAGACTGGCTGAATGGATACAAAAACAAGACCCGTATGTATGCTGTCTACAAGAGAACCACTTCAGACCTAGGGACAAATACAGACTGAAAGTGAGGGGATGGGAAAAGATATTCCATGCAAATGGAAATCAAAAGAAAGCTTGAGTAGCAATTCTCATATCAGACAAAATAGACTTTAAAATAAAGACTTCTACAAGAGACAAAGAAGGACATGGCGTGATGATTAAGAGATCAAACCAGGAAGAATATAACAATTGTAAATATTTACGCACCCAACATAGGAGCACCGCAAAACATAAGGCAAAGGCTAACAGCCATGAAAGGAGAAATAAACAGTAGCACAATCATAATACGGGACTTTAACACCACACTTAAACCAATGGGCAGATCTTCCAAAATGAAAATAAATAAGGAAACACAAGCTTTAAATGACACATTAAACAAGACGGACTTAATTATAATTTATAGGACATTCCAACCAAAAACAACAGAATACCTTTTCTTCTCAGGTGCTCAGAGAACATTCTCCAGGAGAGATCATATCTTGGGTCACAAATCAAGCCTTGGTAAATATAAGAAAACTGAAATCACATCAAATGTCTCTTCCGACCACAATGCTATGAGACTAGATATCAATTACAGGAAAAAAATCTGGAAAAATACAGACACATGGAGGCTAAACAATACACTAATGAATAACCAAGAGATCACTGAAGAAATCAAAGAGGACATCAAAAAATACCTAGAAACAAATGACAATGAAAACATGATGACCCAAAACCTATGGGAAGCAGCAAAAGCAGTTCTGAGAGGGAAGTTTATAGCAATACAATCCTACCTCAAGAAACAAGAAACATCTCAAATAAACAACCTAACCTTACACCTAAAGCAATTAGAAAAAGAGCAAAAAAATCCCAAAGTTAGCAGAAGGAAAGAAATCTTAAAAATCAGATAATAAATGAAAAAGAAATGAAGGAAACAATAGCAAAGATCAATAAAACTAGGGCTTCCCTGGTGGTGCAGTGGTTGGGAGTCCGCCTGCCGATGCAGGGGACGCAGGTTCGTGCCCGGTATGGGAAGATCCCACATGCCGCGGAGCGGCCGGGTCCGTGAACCATGGCCGCTGAGCCTGCACGTCCAGAGCCTGTGCTCTGCAACAGGAGAGGTCACAACACTGAGAGGCCAGCATACCACAAAAAAAAAAAGATCAATAAAACTAAAAGCAGGTTCTTTAAGAAGGTAAACAAAATTGATAAACCATTAGCCAGACTCATCAGGAAAAAAAGGTAGAACACTCAAATCAATAGAATTAGAAATGAAAAAGGAGAAGTAACAACTGACACTGCAGAAATACAAAGGATCATGAGAGATTACTGCAAGCAACTATATGCCAATAAAATGGACAACCTGGAAGAAATGGACACATTCTTAGACAAGCACAACCTTCCAAGACTGAACCAGAAAGAAACAGAAAAAATAAACAGGCCAATCTCTCTAAGATCCTCTATCTGTTCCTCTAAGAGCAGGAACAAGACAAGGTTATCCACTCTCACACCACTATTATTCAACATAGTTTTGGAAGTTTTAGCCACAGCAATCAGAGAAGAAAAAGAAATAAGAGGAATCCAAATCAGAAAACAAGAAATAAAGCTGTCACTGTCTGCAGATGACATGATACTATACATAGAGAATCCAAAAGATGCTACCAGAAAACTACTACAGCTAATCAATCAATTTGGTAAAGTAGCAGGATACAAAATTAATGCACAGAAATCTTTTGCATTCCTATACACTAATGATGAAAAATCTGAAAGAGAAATTAAGGAAACTCTCCCATTTACCATTGCAACAAAAAGAATAAAATACCTAGGAATAAACCTGCCTAAGGAGACAAGAGACCTGTATGCAGAAAACTATAAGACACTGATGAAAGAAATTAAAGATGATACAAACAGATGGAGCGATATACCATGTTTTGGATTGGAAGAATCAACATTGTGAAAATGACTATACTACCCAAAGCAATCTACAGATTCAATGCAATCTCTATCAAACTACCAATGGCATTTTTCACAGACCTACAACAAAAAATTTCACAATTGGTATGGAAACACAAATGACCCCAAATAGCCAAAGCAATCAGGAGAAAGAAAAACGGAGCTGGAGAAATCAGGCTCCCTGACTTCCAACTATACTACAAAGGTACAGTAATCAAGACAGTATGGTACTGGCACAAAAACAGAAATACAGATCAATGGAACAGGATAGAAAGTCCAGAGGTAAACCCACACACATATGGTCACCTTATTTTTGATAAAGGAGGCAAGAATATACAATGGATAAAAGACAGCCTCTTCAGTAAGTGGTTCTGGGAAAACTGGACAGCTACATGTAAAAGAATGAAATCAGAACACTCCCTAACACCATACACAAAAATAAACTCAAAATGGATTAAAGACCTAAATGTAAGGCCAGACACTTTAAAACTCTTAGAGGAAAACATAGGCAGAACACTCTATGGCATAAATCACAGCAAGATCCTTTTTGACCCACCTCCTAGAGAAATGGAAATAAAAACCAAAATAAACAAATGGGACCGAATGAAACTTAAAATCTTTTGCACAGCAAAGGAAACCATAAATAAGACTAAAGGACAACCCTCAGAATGGGAGAAAATATTTGCAAACGAAGCAACTGACAGGATTAATCTCCAAAATATACAAGCAGCTCATGCAGCTTAATATCAAAAAAAACAAACAACCCAGTCCAAAAGTGGGCAGAAGACCTAAATAGACATTTCTCCAAAGAAGATATACAGATTGCCAACACCACATGAAAGGATGCTCAACATCACTAATCATTAGAGAAATGCAAATCAAAACTACAATGAGGTATTACCTCATACCAGTCAGAATGGCCATCATCAAAAAATCTACAAACAATAAATGTTGGAGAGGGTGTGGAGAAAAGGGAACCCTCTTGCACTGGTGGTGGGAATGTAAATTCATACAGCCACTATGGAGAACAGTATGGAAGTTCCTTAAAAAACTAAAAATAGAACTACTATATGACCCAGCATTTCCACTACTGGACATATACCCTGAGAAAACCATAATTCAAAAAGAGTCATGTCCAGAATGTTCATCACAGCACTATTTACAATAGCCAGGACATGGAAGCAGCCTAAGAGTCCATTGGCAATTGAATGGGTAAGAAGATGTGGCAGGTATATACAATGGAATATTACGCAGCCATAGAAAGAAATGAAATTGATTTATTTGTGGTGACGTGGATGGACCTAGAGTCTGTCATACAGAGTGAAGTAAGTCAGAAAGAGAAAAACAAATACTATATGCTAACACATATATATGGAAGCTAAAAAAAAAAAAGAAAATGGTTCTGAAGAACCTAGGGTCGGGACAGGAATAAAGACGCAGACGTAGAGAATGGACTTGAGGACAAGGGGAGTGGGAAGGGTAAGCTGGGACGAAGTGAGAAATTGGCATAGACATATATACACTACCAAATGTAAAATAGGTAGTGGGAAGTATCTGCATAGCACAGGGAGATCATCTTGGTGCTTAGTGACCACCTATAGGGGTGGGATAGGGAAGGTGGGAGGGAGACACAAGAGGAAGGAGATTTGGGGATATATGTATTTGTATAGCGGATTCACTCTGTTATAAAGCAGAAACTAACACACCATTGTAAAGCAATTATACTCCAATAAAGGTTTTTAAAAAAAAAAAGTCTACAAATAATAATACACTGTTGGTGGGAATGTAAGTTGGTGCAGCCACTATGGAGAACAGTATGGACTTTCCTTAAAAAACTAAAAATAGAATTACCATAGGATCCAGCAATCCCACTCCTGGGCATATAACTGGACAAAACTATAATATGAAAAGAAACATGCACCCCAGTGTTCATAAAAGCACTGTTTACAATAGCCAAGACATGGAAACCACATAAATGTCCATCGACAGAGGAATGGATACTGAAGATGCGGTATATATACACAATGGAATATTACTCAGCCATAACAAAGAATGAAATAATGCCATTTGCAGCAACATGGATGGACCTAGATATTATCATACTAAGTGAAGCAAGTCAGAAAGAGAAAGATAAATACCATATGATATCACTTACACGTGGAATCTAAAATATGGCACAAATGAACTTTTATGCAACAGAAACAGACTCACAGACATAGAGAACAGACTTGTGGTTGCCAAAGGGGATGGGAGATGGGAGAGGGAAGGACTGGGAGTTTGGGGTTACCAGATGCAAACTATTATATATTGAATGGATAAACAACAAGGTCCTATTGTACAGCACAGGCAACCATATTCAATATCCTGTGATAGACCATAATGGAAAAGAACATATAAATATAAAACCAAATCACTTTGCCGTACAGCAGAAATTAACACATTGTAAATCAACTATACTTTAATAAAATTTAAAAAACGAAAAAAGCCCATAAAATCACATGTATGGGTAAATATAAATACATACCTAGTGTACAAAACAACAGAAGTAATGTTTTGTGACATTTAAATTGAATAAAGTAAATTAGTTTAATGACAAAAGTAAAACAAAAATTTGGATGGAATAAATGAAGTTAGAGTTTATCACTAACTGAAAAAGTATTAATTTATATTTGTGAAATCAAGGATTCATATTTTCATTTGTTGGTTGTGTGACTACAAAAAGAATAGAAAAAATGTAACTATAAGCTGGTAGAGAGAAAAATGGAATAATGTAAAATTTTCAAACAATCCAAAGAGAGCAAGATAGGAAAAAAAAAGAACATAAAAGAAGTAGGAGACTATAAAACAAATTGCAAGAAGAAATGCGTAAGTACATACATGTTAAAGGATTATATAGTTAAATTAAAAGACCATGATTATCAGCTTATATGCTACTTACAGGATATTTTAGTAAGATAAGAAATAAAAAGATGGACAAAGATATACCAGCAAACACTAACTAAATGAATCTGGGGTAGTTATAATAAAATTTTCAGAAAATGTAAACTTTAAGAAGCATTTTTAGGGATAAAGAGGTACATATGTGATACTAAAAAGTCAATTAACAAGAACATAAGAAATTATAAATGTATATGTTTGTAGTTCAATTCCCAATATAGATATTTGACAGAATTAAAGGAGAAATAGGCAAATGCACAGTCATAAGCAAAGGATTTTACTCTACCTCTTAGTGATTAATAAACATATCAGTAACAATTAAAAAGATATTTTTAGCAAAATTAATAAACTTAACCTAATCAACATATAGAGAGCACTGTGGCCAATCATGCTAGAACTGATATTTTCAAATACAAATAGAATATTTACCAAAGTTTTTCATATGTTTGGCCATGAAGCAGTTTTCAACAAGTTTCAAGAGATTCAAGTAAACCAGAACGTTTATCAGACTACAGTAAAATTAAGCTATACATCAATAACAAAGATATTCAGAAAATCCCTAAGTGTTTGGAAATGAAGTAACATGTTTCTAGATAATTTACAGACCAAAGATAAATCACAAAATGGATGTTAGAAAACATTTTGAGCTTAACAATGATGACAATAAAACATCAAAATCTCCTTAAAGGGAAATGAAGAGCCTAAATGCATATATGATAAGATTAAAAGTCAATTACTTAAGCAATCAAGCTCAAGCAATTGGAAGAAAATAATTTGAACACCCTCCCCCAAAAGAAAAAGGAAAGTAATTAACCAGTGAGCACAAATCTATGCAAAGAGTATTGTACAACAGAGAAAAATCAAGAAAACCAAAACTCATTTCTTTGAAAAGACCAATAAAATTGATAATTAATGGATCAAGAGAAAAATGAAAGATGAAGAATTTACCAATAACAAGTGAACACCCTGCAAAACCTACAGATACTAAAAGGAAAATAAGGTGACATTATTAATATCTTTATCCCAATAAATTTGGGAAATTAAACTGAGAAAATTCTTAGAAAAAAATTTATCTAAAAGCTGATACTCTGTATATATTAAAGAAAGTGAATCTGTAGTTGAAAATTTTCCCACACTTTCCATACACTTTACCAGGAAATTCTTCTAAACACTTAAGATATATCATCATTATTACACAAATTCTTCCAGAGACTAGATAAAGAAAGAACACGTTCCAACTAATTTTAAGAGGCTAAAACCTTCAAGGATATAAAAAAAGGAACTCTGCATGCCAGTCTCTCTCCTGATGTGCAGAAATCTGGAAAAATATTAGCACACATAATCTAAAGTGTGTATGAGGTACAAAACATCAGAATCAAGCTGAATTTATTTCTAAAATGCAAATTGATTTACCTTTCTGATAACTAATCAACGTAATTTGCCATATTAACTTAATAAAAGAGAAATCCCACGCGATCAGTCACAGATAAATCATTTGATAAAAATGCAATATCCATGCTTGATTTAAAAAAAAAAAGAAAAACTTTTAGCTAGGAATAGAAGAGAGTTTCTTTATCCATTAAGAATACCAACCCCCCCCCCAAATGTAAACTGATATAGCCACTATGGAGAACAGTATGGAGGTTCCTTAAAAAACTAAGAATAGAACTACCATATAACCCAGCAATCCCACTACTGGGCATATACCGTGAGAAAACCATAATTCAAAAAGAGTCATGTACCAAAATGTTCATTGCAGCACTATTTACAATAGCCAGGACATGGAAGCAGCCTAAGTGTCCATTGGCAACTGAATGGATAAAGAAGATGTGGCACATACATACAATGGAATATTACTCGGCCATAAAAAGAAACGAAATTGAGTTATTTGTAGTGAGGTGGATGGACCTAGAGTCTGTCATACAGAGTGAAGTAAGAGAGAGAAAAACAAATACTGTACGCTAACATATATATATATATGGAATCTAAAAAAAAAAATGGTTCTGAAGAACCTAGGGGCAGGGCAGGAATAAAGACACAGACGTAGAGAATGGACTTGAGGACATGGGGAGGAGTAAGGGTAAGCTGGGACGAAGTGAGAAAGTGGCATTGACATATATACACTACCAAACGTAAAATAGATAGCTAGTGGGAAGCAGCCTCATAGCACAGGGAGATCAGCTCAGTGTTTTGTGACCACCTAGAGGGGTGGGATAGGGAGGGTGGGAGGGAGACACAAGAGGGAAGAGATATGGGGATATATGTATATGTATAACTGATTCACTTTGTTATAAAGCAGAAACTAACAACACTGTAAAGTAATTATATTCCAATAAAGATGTTTTTTAAAAAAAGCCAAATATATACACATACACACACACACACAAAGAAAACACACAATACTGGAATGTGGGCACTCAATAAACTCTGGTGGACTAGTACAAAGAAAAAAACACCAATCCCCCAAAATAGCAATATAGCAGATACCTACTTAATGATATGTACATTTTCATTGTCGCCATTTCTGTTCATCATTAAACTCAAAATCCAGGCCAGCACAACAAGGTAAATGAAAGCAATAAATGGTATCAATGTGGAAAAGGGAGAAATACACCTGTCAGTGCTCACAGATATTAATGAGTGTGTGGAAAATCCAAAAGACTCTACAAACTATTAAAAGTAATGAGTAAATTTAGCCAAGTGACTGGATATAAGTCAAAACATAAATATGAATTACATAATTAATTACAAAACATAAAAAATCAAATTTTATATAACAGCATGAAACTAAAACATAAAATTTAAAAATTAGCATTAGAGTAGCTGAAACAAACCAGAGAAACAACTTTGAATGAAAAACACAGAAGTTCATGAAATTTTATTTTGATAAGTCAAATAAATTGAGAGCTGGACCATGTTCATGAACTGAAAGACTCAATATTACAAAGATGTCAATTCTCCACAAATTGAGCAACAAATCCAATGTAATTCCCATCAAAATCCCAGCAGGGTTAATTGTAAATCAATGTAATTATAAAATTTAGCAGATGAGTGGGAGTTTGGGATTAGCAGAGACAAGCTATTATATATAGGATGGATAAACAACAAGGTCCTGCTATATAGCACAGGGAACTATATCTAATATCCTGTGACAAACCACAATGGAAAAGAATATGAAAAAGAATATACATACATGTATAACTGAGTCACTCTGCCATACAGAAGAAATTAACACAACATTGTAAATCAACTATACGTCAATAAATTTTTTTTATATGAAACTGAAAAGACAAATTACAAAAGAGAACAGTTGAAGTAAAAATTTGGAGAATGCAAAGAACAGAGAACACTACTGGACACTAAGATATAATAAATCTGCAATAAGATACAGTGTGGGAGAAAATAGACAGATATACCAAAGGAAACAGAACAGAGAGCCCAGAAACTCATAAATATATAGAAATTTCATTTATGAAAATATTTGACTTCAGAGCAGTAGGAAAAATTTGTTGTTATTTTTGGGTTTTTTGGTTTTTCTTTTTAATAAAGGATTCTGGGTCAATTTTCTATAATGAAAGAAACAACAAGTATCTTTTTATAAACAGAAATTTCCAATTTTAATATATCACTAAGAGTAAAAAGTCAAGTGACAGACTGGGATAAAACATTTGCAGTATCTGATAAATAATTATTATCCAGAGTATATAGAAAACACCTGAAAATCAATGAGACACACAATATAGAAAAAATGGACAAAATTCTTGAACAAGCTTTTTGTAAGAGGTCAATATACATGAATAAACATAAATTCATGCTCAACTCCTCCATGATCAGATAATTGAAAATCAGCAACAATGTAACTCTACCAAAATGGATTAAAATTTAAGACAAGAAATACCAAGTATGAACAAAAATGTGATGCAGTTGGAAATCTTATATGCTGCAATTCCATTTCAAGGTTTAAACTCAACAAAAATGTGTACGTGTTTACCAAAGGACATATATTTATAAGCATTAGGATTTTCACAGCAGTGCTTTCACAAGAGCCAAAAATGGGAAGCTATCAAATGTCTATCATCAATGGAATGGCTAAATAATAAACTGTTGAATATTCATACCATAAAACTCTATGCAGCATTGAGAATGAACAATCTAAACCACACATGCAATGACAAGTTTCAATCTCACATACATGACGTCGAGTGACAGAGCCATGGAAAAAAAAGGACATAATGTAGACTGTATTTACATAAAACTCAAAATCAGGCAAGACTAATCTATCATAAGAGAAGTCAGTAAGTGTTTTCCCTTACAAGAGGTAATGCCTGAATGGAGGTAGGGATAAAGGGGTCGATGGAGGGGAAGAGGGGATGCTTTTGAAGGCCCATAAATGTTGTTTCTTGATTTTAATGCTGCTTACACAGTATGTTCAACTTGTGAAAACATGTTTCATTTGTATAAAATACACTTATTAGTCCACTGTGTATAATTCAATAAAAAATTAATAAAAGGAAGAATCAGACAATGTTTTAATAGGTGAGCTTAATCCATGGACATTTATTATTTCTGATACTTTAGGATTGATTTATTTAAACTATTATTTCTCCGTTTCTGCCTTTATGTGGTTTCAAGTTTCCTAATCCACTTTCTTTTCCTCAGTAGTGATAAAATGACACATTTTATTCATACTCTTATGATTATCACTTGATATTTTACCTTCCTATTATTTTTCTTAAAATGTGTAGTCAGAATTTCTATCTTTTACCTGAAGAAGTCAAGAATTTCCACATAGTTTTACTTCCACTTCCTTTTCTCACCTGTCACATAGCTATTGGAATTTTAGTTCCCAAATTTTAAATTGTCAACATTTACCTGGGAGTATCCATGAATTTTGCTACCGTAACTCAATGTTTCTTCTTACATTTCATTTCTACCTCCTACATTTATTTTCTTATTGCTGAAGCAATATTGTTTTTCACAGAATGTCTATAAATGATCAAATTTCTGATTCTTATAGTTGAAAGTGACTATCTCATTCTCATATTTGAATACTTTGATTTTGTATTGATTCTAGATTTCAAGTTATCGTCCCCCAAAACTGCCTTCTTGCATCCAGTTTTACTGATAAGAAACCTAATAAACGAATATGAAAATGATTATCATGCCTGTGCAGCTTATCAGGTTCCTCCCACGCCCACCTTTGGGGCTTGCAGTTTTTTCTCTCTGCAGTTTCCATATGTTGACTCTAGATGAGAGGTTATTTTTAGAATTTTTTGCTGCCAGACAGAGTTAACTCTTTCAGTTTGAATACTCCTATTTTGCTTTAGAAATTATCTTCTGTTTGTATTTTGGATATTTTCTCTCTTCCATAATCACTACATTAGACAAATTATTAAACCTTATGTCTTTATCTTACATATTTTATACATATTGCTCTTCAGCTATTGTTCTGCATTCGGGTAATTCTTTACTCTTCTTGTTGATGAATGGTCTTTTGAGCTACGTCCTTTGGACTCATCCAACCAGATTTTAAGCTTTTCATTTCAACAGTACAGTTTAACTTCTGACTTTAGTTAATCTGTTCAAGTGTCTTGAGTTTTGCTCTGTGGATATTACGTTTATTCTGAAGTCATGTTGTTCATAGTACAAAATCTGTTAGAAACTTTTTATTCTCTCTCAAATGGTGAGTTTTCCTGAAATATTTGATGACTCCTGGATATGCAGTTTTGTTTTTTTTTCTTTTTTTTTTTTTTTTTTTTGCGGTACGCGGGCCTCTCACTGTTGTGGCCTCTCCCTTCGCGGAGCACAGGCTCCGGACGCGCAGGCTCACCGGCCATGGCTCACGGGCCCAGCCTCTCCGCGGCATGTGGGATCTTCCCGGACCGGGGCACGAACCCGCGTGCCCTGCATCGGCAGGCGGACTCTCAACCACTGCGCCACCAGGGAAGCCCCGCAGTTTTTTAATAGTAGAAATTGTCCATTAGACGGCCTGCGATTTCTATTTGGGCAACCTGATTGAAAATACATGGAACTTAAGGCTACACTTTATATTCCTGCTTATCTAGATTTTTTTTTAAAAATCAAGGAGATGTCTTAAGTTTCTGGTTTTGTGACTGCAGTGTTCCCTGCTCTTCCCGATCTAAACAGCCTCTGGGTGCACCGTCTTCCAATCTGTCTCAAGCTCCCGCAGCTGACCTCTCTCCCTGTTGCTCCTCCCTGGCCTAGGGAAAAAGAAGGCGGAGGGAGGAACGTTGCGAAACTCCACCCAGTAGTGCAGCTGGAAGTCATCAGCCCGCGGACTGGCTCTCTGCACCACCCTGCTCGCAGGTGTTCTACTTTTGGCGGCATTAAGGTTCCATTTAGCTTTCAACTATGATTTACCTCTTCAGTCTGGAATAAACTGCTTATCATCTCTAATTCAGTCTCCTCGTTCTTGGCACTGAGGTTTCTCTTTCTGTGTCAGTGTGGTTATGGAATTGATTTTTGGTCCTCTTAGTAACATGTTTAGAGGTGGGGTAGGAGATGCTATAGCATGACCTCAGTCATCCATTTTGAATTATAAGCCTCACAACTTTCCAACTTGCCAAAGTTATGAATAAAAAGGTCTTTCAGCTCCACCTTCAGTAGGTGGTGCATCAATTATACTTTTGTTTCTCTTTCACCTATTTTTTAATTGAGGTAAAATTTTGTATATAACATTATGTAAGTTGTGAGTTTAAAGCATAATTCAACATTCGTATACAATACAAAGTAAAATCATGCCGTAATTGTCTTTCTCTGTCTTATTTCATTTAGCCTAATGCCCTCAGGGTTCATCCATGTTGTCACAAATGGCAGGATTTAATTCTTTTTATGTTTGAGTAGTATTTCCACTGTGTGTGTGTGTGTGTGTATACACACACACACCACGTATTCTTTTTATTTTTTTTTGCGGTACGCGGGCCTCTCACTGTTGTGGCCTCTCCCGTTGCGGAGCACAGGCTCCGGACGCGGAGGCTCAGCGGCCATGGCTCACAGGCCCAGCCGCTCCGCAGCATATGGGACCTTCCCGGACCGGGGCACGAACCCGTGTCCCCTGCATCAGCAGGCTCTGCTCCACAAAAACTTAGCTGCATTTTGAGAAAACTTCTTGGGCTGAGTTTTAAGAAAAAAGTATGTTTCTTACGTATCTCACAGAGTTTGATAGTACTAGAATGCACTTCCTAGTATCTGCTTGGTGGCCTCTCAGACTCTGATTAGCACAAGAATAAAGGAAGTTGGGGGATTAGAATGAATGTTTCATGAGCATTTGTATGGATTAGAACCTGTGCTAAGTGCTTTGTTTTATTTATCCTAGAAATAAACTATGAGGAGATAGTTTATATAAATGAACTATATAAACTACGTTTTTATAAATGAAAAAGTTGAGGCTCACAGAAATAGCTTGCAGTGTCCAGTAGCACTGTTGAACACTGTCCAGTAGTGTTTATATTGGTCATTAGTCAGTTTCTTTTGCATTCCCCATGCAAACAATTCACATGCCCTCAAGCCCTCCAATGTCCCCCAATCCCTCTTTCACAGCACATGATAAATATGCTCCCATCCCTGCAGACTTTCCCTTCTTTTCATCCTTGCCTCTAATTCTCAGGGAGAGGACTGTGTCTTTCCTCTCTACCTCTAAAACTCTCAATTCCTTCTCCTTCGAGATTTTGCTCCCTGAAATATGCTTTAACATGATGGCTTCAACGCTTCCTCTGGTACTTTTCTCAACTACAAATATCCTGTTTATATATATATATATATATTCATTTATTCATTCATTTATATATAACATATAGAGAGAATAGTAACCTTGCTCTTGCTGTAAGCTGTTCTATCTCTTCAAACTCGGTGAAAGCAGAGGCTCTTCTTTGTGTCCTCAGTCCTTTCTCTTGTTCCTATACCCATTCCACTCCACTGAAGATACCCTCCCTAAATCACTCATCTCCTGTTGGTCAAATACATTAGCTTATATTCAGTCCTGTTTCTCCTCTGTCAACATCTACCAAGTTCAGTAATGTTACCTATTCCTAATTTTAAAAAACCTTTCCTCACCTGACTTCCAGATATCTTCATTTCTGTCTTACATGAATCCTTTTCAGATCTTCGGGTCTTTCCTCCTGCCTTCAAGTATTCTTCTTCCCCTTTCAGTTCTTAGCTGCAAATGAGAATCACCTGGGGTACTTTTTAAACAGGCTGAAGCTGTGTAGCCCTACCCAAGACCAATAAAGTTAGAATCTCTCAGAGAGAGAGCCAGAGCCCAGGCAGGAGCGTTTTTGAAAGTTCCCAAGATGATTCTAATGCACAGCCAGAACTGGAGACTTACGGGTTTTCCAGAAGCCAGTGATTCTTATATGAATAAGCATCACCTAGAAAGAGCTCTTAAAATGCAATTCCTCAAGGCCTGCTTGCTAGGTATTATGACTCCGCAGTATTTGAACGGGACCTACAGATGTGCATGTTTAACAAGAGCACCAGATGATTCTCATCAAGAGTAGTTAAGCATTATTTAAGGATTTTTCACCCATTCCCTTTCTTTTAGCACGCCTTCTAAACCGCCTTCTAAGCTTCCTGACCTGCATGTCGCAGTCAGTTTTAACTTACCATGTGTGAAATAAAACGTACTCCCTGCCCCCTGCCATACCGCTCTCAAATCCCATTGCTTGTCGTATATTCCTGTTCTCTGCTGAGTGACGTAAGTATCTACTGCGTAAAAGCAGAAATCTTTGAGCTAACATCTTCCCTTTTTTCCTAATTTTTCACATCACATTGATCAATACAGCCCCTTGATTCTACTTAAGAAATATCTCCAAAAACCTCTCCTTCCTCCTCACTACATTATTAGGACTTTTCCTAAAACAAATGCTACTACTTTACGACTTTTTTCCAACTCGGTATCTCCACATTGTTGCCAGAGTGAATTTTTTTTATTAATAAAACGCACACTAGAAAGTAAAGTAACATTCAATGAAGAGCCTAGTCTCTGCCAGACACTGTTCTAAGAATTATACCTGTTTAATTCGTTTACTTCTCACATCAGTGCTTTGCCTATATTATCTCCATTTTACAGATGAAAGGTAAATGAGAAGAAACTTGCCTAAGCTTACATACCTCATAAGCAGCAGAGCCGGGATGCAGGTCCAGGCAACTCGAGCTCTTAATCACTCCAGTGTACTGATGCCCGGTTATGTTGTTCTCCATCTTAAAGATCTTGGCTTCTTCTAAATTGCCTACAAAACAAAGACTCTTTAGCATGGCATACAAGTCCTTTCAGATTATTTCCGCCTCCTAACCCCTCCACCTTATTTACTACCTGTTAGGCTGCACCCCGCAGGCCTGTAAGCGTTGTACTTGTGAGTCCAAGGAAACAGTGACAGAGAGATACCAATGGTTTATTGGATGGGGGATCCTATACGTCTGAAGCCAAAGAGTCCCCAAGCAACACTGATGATGGCAGAAAATGGGAGGAGGAGTCTACCTACCATTTATAGGGGGAATTGACTTCTAATTGGCTCGTCAGTTACCAGGGAAACCAGCAGCTGGGCGTGGGCAGGGACAAGCATGTAGGCAGTTACTGATTAAGCCCTACAATTAAGAGGATTGGAGAGTCCTGTGAATGAAGCAGGGCCTGGCCCAGCAGGGGATGCACAGAGAGCAAGAGAAGAACCATCTCGAAAGGCCTGACCATACACTACCCCCCCCTTCTTTGTTCTGTGAGAGTCACACTATTTTCATCCCCACCAAGTCCTCTCAGGCCCAACAATTTTGTTCCATCTGCTCTGCTTATCCTGCCTCTCTGAAACTTCTTCCCACCCTCCATCTGACCAGGCAATGCTGACTCATCCTTTCAGAACTAATTTCAAATATTACCGATTCTGTAAAAATGTTGCAGACGCTTTCATCAAACAGCTCTCAGCTTATTTTGTATCATCACTTTTTGAACTTTGTATAGACAATGCGTATTATTTATTTCAGTAGACAAAATTTCCTGGAATAGAGTCTGTATTCATTTCCTAGAGCTACTGCAACAAATTAACACAAACGTGGGGTCTTTAAACACTAAAAATGTATTCTCTTACACTTTGGGAAGCCAGGAGTCTGAAATGAAGATGTCAGTAGGGCCATGCTCCCTCAGAAGGTTCTGGAGAGAATTTTTCTTTGCCTTTTCCAGATTTTGGTGTTTTTGATTTGTGGTACATTACTCAGATCTCTGCGTTCATCTTCACGTGGCCTTCTCCATGTTTCTACATCCTCTCCTCTTCTTATAAGAACACTGGGCATTGGATTTAGAGCCCGTCTTATATAGAGGATGACTTCATCTTGAGATCCTTAATGAATTACCTCTGCAAAGAACCTATTTCCAGATATTGTCACATTTTGAGGTTCTAGGTGGAGTTGAATTTTAACCCACTAAAGCAATACAGAAGCAATAAATGTTTATTGATTGTTTGGTAGGAGGCTGGCAGAATGAATGAATGAAAGAGATTATATCCAGCATATATAAAGAAATATCAATGATAAGACAAACAATCCAAATTTTTTAACTTTTTTACTTTACTTTTTTTTTTTGCAGTACGCAGGCCTCTCACCACTGCGGCCTCTCCCATTGCGGAGCACAGGCTCCGGATGCGCAGGCTCAGCGGCCACGGCTCACGGGCCCAGCCGCTCCGCGGCACGTGGGATCTTCCCGGACCGGGGCACGAACCCGTGTCCCCTGCATCGGCAGGCGGACTCTCAACCACTGCGCCACCAGGGAAGACCTCTTTACTTTTTTAAACATCTTATTTTGTTAAAGCAATTTTAAGTTTACAACAAAATTAAGAAAAAGGTCTAGGGATTTCCCATATACCCTCTGCCCCCACACATGCATAACCTTCCCTATTATCAATGTAACTCACCAGAATGGTACATTTTTAACAAGGAAAAACCCGACTTTGACTCATCATAAGTAACTAAAGTACATAGTTTACATTACAGGTCACTTGATGTTGTACTGATACATTCTATGGGTTTGGACAAATGTATATTAATATATATCCATCATTATAAAATCATACAAGTATTCTCACTGGCCTAAACATCTTCTGTGCTCTGGTTATTCATCCCTTCCTCAGCTCCCCAACCCTGGTAACTACCTACCTTTTTATTGTCTCTACCGTTATGCCTTTTCCCAAACGTCACATAGTTGGAACCATTCAGGGTGTAGCATTTTCAGATTAGCTTCTTAAACTTAGTAATAGGCACTGAATGTTCCTCCATGCTTTTCATGGTTTGATAGCTCATTTCTTTTAGGCACTGAATAATGTTCCATTGTCTGGCTGTACCATGGTTTACTTGTATATGCACCTACTAAACTGTGCTTCCAAGTTTTGGCAATTATGAGTAAAGCTGACATAACCATCTATGTGCAGGTTTGTGGGTGGACATAAGTATTCAACTCATTTTGGTAGATACCAAGGAGCATGATTTTTGAATCATATGGTAAGAATAGGCTTCATCTTATTTCTTTAAAAAAAAAAAAGGCAACTTATCTTTCAAAGTGTCTCTACCATCTTGCATACCCACCAACAATGTGTGACCGCTCCTGTTGTCCACTCCAATCATGAGGCAGCAGTTTTCCATTTCATCCCATCTGTTATGGACCCAAGAAGAGTTCTTGATTTTTCAGTCTGTGGAGCTTTTCACTGGTTGTCAGGATGGAGGGGCAAATTCCAAACTCCTTACACGCAAAACCAGAAACTGGAAGTCCGATCCAATTTCTAACAAATATTTCAACAAAGAAAATACACAGATGGTAAACAAGGATATGAAAAGATGTTACGTCATTAGTCATTAAGAAAAATACAACGTAAAATCACAGCAAGACACTGCTACACCCCTATAAGAATGGTTAAAAGTTAAAAGATAGACAATACTAAGTGCTGGTGAAGTGGAACAATGCGGACTCATCGAAAACGGTGCAGCCACTTTCGAAAACAGTTTGTCAGCTTCTAATAAAGTTAAATACACACCATGCAACTCGGCAATCTCACTTTTAGGTATTTACTCAAAAGAAATGAAACATATGTCCATACAAAACCTGTACACAAATGTTAATAGCAGCTTTATTCATAGTAACCCAGAACTGGAAGCAACCCAAGTATCCATCAAGTGGTGAATGAATAAAGTAAATGGTGGTGTATCAGCAACGGAACGGCACAAACTGCTAATACCTGCAACATGGATAAATCTAAAAATCATTGTTCTCAGAGAAAGAATCCAGAAACAAAGGACTAAAACTAGATTCTTTCATTATGATGATATTCTGGAAAAGGCGAAACTAGAGAGGCAGAAATCAATCTGACGACCACTGATTGTGTGTGAGAGAAAGGGATTAATTGCAAGGGGCATGAGGGCACTTCTTGAAGTCACAGAAATATTCAGATCTACATGTCAATTGGAGCAAAGCTTACATGATTGCGAAGACTTGTTAAAACTCGGACTGTACATTTCAAAAGAACAAATTTTACTATATGTAAATTATAACAATAAAGTGGACTCAAAACAATAAATAAGTATATAAATGACAAGGTAATTTCGTGGCTAAGTGCTAGTTTCAAATTCTCCCTCTCGCAGTCAATACCTGTATAACCCTGAGCAGAGTCACCAAGGCTTTGTTTCTTCATATGTAAAACTGGAACAATAATAGCAATACCGACTGCTTAGAGTTGCCGGGAGGACAAAAAACGAGATCATGCATGTGAAAGTGTTAGCACTGGGCCTGGCACATAGTAGGTATTCATCAGAATCAGCTATTATTATCACTTAATGCATATATGTGGAATCTAGAAAAATGGTACAGATGAACCTATTTGCAAAGCAGAAATAGAGACACAGATGTAAAGAACAAGTGTATGGACACCAAGGGGAGAAGGGGGGAGGGTGGGATGAATTGGGAGATTGGGATTGACATACATACACTACTATGTATAAAACAAATAACTAATGAGAACCTACTGTGTAGCACAGGGAACTCTACTCAATGCTCTGTGGTGACCTAAATGGGAAGGAAATCCAAAAAAGAGGGGATATATGTATACATATAGCTCACTCACTTCTCTGTACAGCAGAAAATAACAACATTGTAAAGCAACTATACCCCAATTTTAAAAAATCAAATCAAATTTTAAAAATCTCAAGTTATATAAATGAAATATAAAATTATGGGGGAAAAAAGCCTTCCAAGAAAAATGAAAGCTCCGGCTCTGAGCTACAGCCATTACGAGGCTTCTAGCGTAGTAGGGGTTCCCCTTGGCTTCACTCTCTCTCATTCCACAATAAAGCAAAACTCTTCTCAGCAACTCACTAACTGTTGGAAATTGATCTTCCACCAACTCAGTGACATAAACAGTACTTCCTCTAAGGCTGTTTGTTGACCTTGTAGCCATCTTCACTGGCCATCTCATCTCTTCTAGCTGAAGCCCCTGCTGTCATTCAATTAAGCCTCCATTCCAGACCAGAGGCTCCCGGACAGAGAGTCCCCAGCCCAGATCTCCTGTGGGCACAGCACACAGCTTACACAGGCAGGGCAGAGCGACTAACAGTTGGATTTAGAGCTTTCTGGTTCACTCTGCACCGCGGGCAAAAAACAGTATTCCTTTGGGTTTTCACAGTGTCTGGATGCAGTGAGTCATTTAGTCCCATAAGGTAAATTAAATCACATCGCATTTTAAATGGAACTCATTAAATACATTCATAAAAACAATTAAGATATTTCAGTAACACCACAAAGCATTTATGCAACTTATAAAAAAATACCGTTGTACTGATTCCCAGCCTTCACACACAGCTCTGAAATGGCACATTTATCCTTGGCCTATTGATTAAAGAAATATGACATGTTGCAACCAAATTTTGGCAGGTTTCTAAATATTTTGTGAGCATTATACTTTTTAAAATATGAGTTTTGTGAGACAATCTCCATAACCAACATTATATATTCTAGAATCGTTCAACGACTTATGGAGGAAAAACAGGTTAAAATATAGGGTGCTGTGGTTGCATGTCTAAAAGAGAACCACTGGGAAGGAATCCAGGTGATTGTAAAAACTGTTTCCTAAAATCATACAAATTATTAAAAATACACATAGGCTAATGTTCCTATGGATTCACTGTCTCCTCTAAAATACACAGGCAGAAATATTTCCTCCTCTGTTTCCATGGCATTTGGAGAAGCTTCTTACATATCACCTCATAGTGAATCTAGGAACAACTGCTCCCACGGGTCTTGTAAGACAGTGGGTGTTAGGGGACAGGACAGTATAGCGGGATG